>NC_047110.1:30562239-30750408 GCF_902500255.1 Thalassophryne amazonica | reverse complement strand
AAGGAACAAAGGTCATAAAGGGGTTTTCTTTGATAAAACATAATTAGTTAACTTCATGCAAGTTAACAAGCGTTTCCATCAATATATAAATAATTAACTTTGACAGGATTCCAAATGGGGCAACACGGTGGGTTAGTGGTTAGCACTGTTGCCTCAAAGCAAGAAGGTCATGGGTTCGATTCCCACCTGTGGCCTTTCTGTGTGGAGTTTCCATGTTCTCGCCGTGTTTGCGTGGGCTCCCTGCAGGTGGTCCGACTCGGTGGATTGGAAACTTTAAATTGCCCGTAGGTGTGAATGTGTTTGTTTGTCTATATGTGACCCTGTGACAGACTGGCGTCCTGTAACCCGCCTCATGCCCCATGACTGCTGGGATAGGCTCCAGCCACCTGTGACCCTTAACTGGAGTAATCAGTTGAAGATGAGTGAGTGAGGATTCCAAATGTGTTCTCCACCTGCGACGTGGATGAGACACCTGCAGCTGTAAAGGATTTATGATTCTATGAGCGAATGGGTCATCAGCTATGAAATTATTGTTTTAGTTTATTTCAGTGTTGAAAGTTTAAACATATCTGACATGTTCCAGCTTCCAAATTCTGCAGACATGAAGACACAACATCACACAATCCAGATGGGCACACAGCCTGAATTTATGGTCCACATTTATTAAATCCATTTTTGTATAATACTGAATAAATTCAGCTTTGATTAAAATTCCATTCAATGTGGTTTCTAAATCCTCAGATTTAGTACACAGACATGATGCTTTACACCAGTTTATCACCCAAAAGTCACGGAAAAAGTAACAAGAATAACCCAAACTGCTTAATTATGGAAGGAAATGTCTCTCTTCTTCCTCACTTTGTATCTTTGCCAACATGCGCAGCTTTCCAGCATTTTGCGCCTGTTTCTTGACGAGACTCATTGAGCGTCTGTGCGCGCTGCCCACTGAGTTGCCCACATACAAAATGGCGGCCACACCCCCTCGCAGGCACACGCCTCAGTGCGACTGCAGACTCTAGTTCTCATACTGGGCTCTGTGGTTCCAGTTCTCATATTGGACTCTGTGGTTCCAGTTCTCATATTGGACTCTGTGGTTCCAGTTCTCATATGGGACTCTGTGGTTCTAGTTCTCATATTGGACTCTGTGGTTCCAGTTCTGATATTGGGCTCTGTGGTTCTAGTTGTCATATTGCGCTCTGTGGTTCTTGTTCTCATAGTGGACTCTGTAGTTCCAGTTCTCATACTGGACTCTGTGGTTCTAGTTCTCATATTGGACTCTGTGGTTCTAGTTCTCATATTGGGCTCTGTGGTTCCAGTTCTCATATTGGACTTTGTGGTTCCAGTTCTTATGATGGACTCTGTGGTTCCAGTTCTCATATTGGGCTCTGTGGTTCCAGTTCTCATATTGGACTCTGTGGTTCTAGTTCTCATATTGGACTCTGTGGTTCCAGTTTTCATATTGGGCTCTGTGGTTCTAGTTGTCATATTGGGCTCTGTGGTTCCAGTTCTCATATTGGACTCTGTGGTTCTTGTTCTCATAGTGGACTCTATGGTTCCAGTTTTCATATTGGGCTCTGTGGTTCTAGTTGTCATATTGGACTCTGTGGTTCTAGTTCTCATATAGGGCTCTGTGGTTCCAGTTCTCATATTGGACTCTGTGGTTCTAGTTCTCATATTGGGCTCTGTGGTTCCAGTTCTCATATTGGACTCTGTGGTTCTAGTTCTCATATTGGGCTCTGTGGTTCCAGTTCTCATATTGGACTCTGTGGTTCCAGTTCTCATATTGGGCTCTGTGGTTCCAGTTCTCATATTGGGTTGGGTTGCTTTTCTGAGTCAATCAGAGTAGAGAGATATTCCTGACTTCCTGTGACTTCCTGTTCCGGAGCACAGCGGTGTTCTGCTGTATCTGTTAGCTGTTTGAACTGAGCTGTTTGAGTTCTTTGAATTAACAGTCTTTTTCAAGACTTTTTTACTTTTTACTTTTTTTTTTTTTTTTTTTTTTTACTTTTTCACCGTGCTCCAACGCCTAAAGAAGACCTCTAACGGTCGAAACATCGCGACGGAGCACTTTTATCAGCTAACTTTCATCAGCGTTGGCAAGCTAACTAGCTTGCTAACGCTTTCGTTTTTATTTTTATTTTATTTTTTAGCACTGTTGTCGTGCTGCTCCACAGCCTGTCTAGTGGATTTTTATTTTATTTTAGCGCTGTTGTCGTGCGTTACCTGTGCTGCTCCACAGCCTGTCCAGTGGATTTTTATTTTATTTTTTAGCACTGTTGTCGTGCGTTACCTGTGCTGCTCCACAGCCTGTCTAGTGGATTTTTATTTTATTTTAGCGCTGTTGTCGTGCGTTACCTGTGCTGCTCCACAGCCTGTCCAGTGGATTTTTATTTTATTTTAGCACTGTTGTTGTGCGTTACCTGTGCTGCTCCACAGCCTGTCCAGTGGATTTTTATTTTATTTTTAGCACTGTTGTCGTGTGTTACCTGTGCTGCTCCACAGCCTGTCCAGTGGATTTTTATTTTATTTTTTAGCACTGTTGTCGTGCGTTACCTGTGCTGCTCCACAGCCTGTCCAGTGGATTTTTATTTTATTTTAGCACTGTTGTCGTGCGTTACCTGTGCTGCTCCACAGCCTGTCCAGTGGATTTTTATTTTATTTTAGCACTGTTGTCGTGCGTTACCTGTGCTGCTCCACAGCCTGTCCAGTGGATTTTTATTTTATTTTTAGCACTGTTGTCGTGCGTTACCTGTGCTGCTCCACAGCCTGTCCAGTGGATTTTTATTTTATTTTTAGCACTGTTGTCGTGCGTTACCTGTGCTGCTCCACAGCCTGTCCAGTGGATTTTTATTTTATTTTAGCACTGTTGTCGTGCGTTACCTGTGCTGCTCCACAGCCTGTCCAGTGGATTTTTATTTTATTTTTAGCACTGTTGTCGTGCGTTACCTGTGCTGCTCCACAGCCTGTCCAGTGGATTTTTATTTTATTTTAGCACTGTTGTCGTGCGTTACCTGTGCTGCTCCACAGCCTGTCCAGTGGATTTTTATTTTATTTTAGCACTGTTGTCGTGTGTTACCTGTGCTGCTCCACAGCCTGCCCAGTGGATTTTTATTTTATTTTTTAGCACTGTTGTCGTGCGTTACCTGTGCTGCTCCACAGCCTGCCCAGTGGATTTTTATTTTATTTTTTAGCACTGTTGTCGTGCGTTACCTGTGCTGCTCCACAGCCTGCCCAGTGGATTTTTATTTTATTTTTTAGCACTGTTGTCGTGCGTTACCTGTGCTGCTCCACAGCCTGTTCAGTGGATTTTTATTTTATTTTTTAGCACTGTTGTCGTGCGTTACCTGTGCTGCTCCACAGCCTGTCCAGTGGATTTTTATTTTATTTTTTAGCACTGTTGTCGTGCGTTACCTGTGCTGCTCCACAGCCTGTCCAGTGGATTTTTATTTTATTTTTTAGCACTGTTGTCGTGTGTTACCTGTGCTGCTCCACAGCCTGTTCTGTGGATTTTTATTTTATTTTTTAGCACTGTTGTCGTGCGTTACCTGTGCTGCTCCGCAGCCTGTCTAGTGGATTTTTATTTTATTTTTTACCACCGTTGTCGTGCGTTACCTGTGCTGCTCCACAGCCTGTCTAGTGGATTTTTATTTTATTTTTTACCACTGTTGTCATGCGTTACCTGTGCTGCTCCACAGCCTGTCTAGTGGATTTTTATTTTGTTTTTTGCCACCGTTGTCGTGCGTTGCCTGTGCTGCTCCGCAGCCTGTCTAGTGGATTTTTATTTTATTTTTTGCCGCCGTTGTCGTGCGTTACCTGTGCTGTTCCACGGCCTGTCTAGTGGATTTTTATTTTATTTTTTACCACTGTTGTCGTGCGTTACCTGTGCTGCTCCACAGCCTGTCTAGTGGATTTTTATTTTATTTTTTACCACCGTTGTCGTGCGTTACCTGTGCTGCTCCACAGCCTGTCTAGTGGATTTTTATTTTATTTTTTACCACCGTTGTCGTGCGTTACCTGTGCTGCTCCACAGCCTGTCTAGTGGATTTTTATTTTATTTTTTGCCGCCGTTGTCGTGCGTTACCTGTGCTGCTCCGCAGCCTGTCTAGTGGATTTTTATTTTATTTTTTGCCGCCGTTGTCGTGCGTTACCTGTGCTGCTCCGCAGCCTGTCTAGTGGATTTTTATTTTATTTTTTGCCGCCGTTGTCGTGCGTTACCTGTGCTGCTCCGCAGCCTGTCTAGTGGATTTTTATTTTATTTTTTGCCGCCGTTGTCGTGCGTTACCTGTGCTGCTCCACAGCCTGTCTAGTGGATTTTTATTTTATTTTTTACCACTGTTGTCGTGCGTTACCTGTGCTGCTCCACAGCCTGTCTAGTGGATTTTTATTTTGTTTTTTGCCACCGTTGTCGTGCGTTGCCTGTGCTGCTCCGCAGCCTGTCTAGTGGATTTTTATTTTATTTTTTGCCGCCGTTGTCGTGCGTTACCTGTGCTGCTCCGCAGCCTGTCTAGTGGATTTTTATTTTATTTTAGCACTGTTGTCGTGTGTTACCTGTGCTGCTCCACAGCCTGTCTAGTGGATTTTTATTTTATTTTCTACCACTGTTGTCGTGCGTTACCTGTGCTGCTCCACAGCCTGTCTAGTGGATTTTTATTTTATTTTTGCACCGTTGTCGTGCGTTCGCTGTTGCCGTGCGTTACTTGTACTGCTTCATGGCCTGTCTGGTGCCTTAACTAAAGCACTCCTTCTGCTGAATCACCTCTAAATTATTTACACATTATTCACTTTGCGTGTTTTTAGGAATCCACTAGGTTGCGTAGCTACTAGCTTTTAGCCGATTTAGCATGGCGGCTTCTCCTGTCTCTCCCGCACTTTTCTGCTCTGGTTGTGAAATGTTTAGTTGTTCCTCGGCTTCCTTTAGCAGTAACGGTACTTGTAATAAGTGCAGCTTATTCGTAGCTTTGGAGGCCAGGCTGGGCGAATTGGAGACTCGGCTCCGCACCGTGGAAAATTCTACAGCTAGCCAGGCCCCTGTAGTCGGTGCGGACCAAGGTGGCTTAGCCACCGTTAGTTCCCCCCTGGCGGATCCCGTGCAGTCGGGAAAGCAGGCCGACTGGGTGACTGTGAGGAGGAAGCGTAGCCCTAAACAGAAGCCCCGTGTACACCGTCAACCCGTGCACATCTCTAACCGTTTTTCCCCACTCGACGACACACTCGCCGAGGATCAAACTCTGGTTATTGGCGACTCTGTTTTGAGAAATGTGAAGTTAGCGACACCAGCAACCATTGTCAATTGTCTTCCGGGGGCCAGAGCAGGCGACATTGAAGGAAATTTGAAATTGCTGGCTAAGGCTAAGCGTAAATTTGGTAAGATTGTAATTCACGTCGGCAGTAATGACACTCGGTTACGCCAATCGGAGGTCACTAAAATTAACATTAAATCGGTGTGTAACTTTGCAAAAACAATGTCGGACTCTGTTGTTTTCTCTGGGCCCCTCCCCAATCAGACCGGGAGTGACATGTTTAGCCGCATGTTCTCCTTGAATTGCTGGCTGTCTGAGTGGTGTCCAAAAAATGAGGTGGGCTTCATTGATAATTGGCAAAGCTTCTGGGGAAAACCTGGTCTTGTTAGGAGAGACGGCATCCATCCCACTTTAGATGGAGCAGCTCTCATTTCTAGAAATCTGGCCAATTTTCTTGGATCCTCCAAACTGTGACTGTCTAGCGTTGGGACCAGGAGGCAGAGCTGTGGTCTTATACACCTTTCTGCAGCTTCTCTCCCCCTGCCATCCCCTCATTACCCCATCCCCGTAGAGACGGTGCCTGCTTCCAGACCACCAATAACCAGCAAAAATCTATTTAAGCAAAAAAAATTCAAAAAGAAAAAATAATATAGCACCTTCAACTGCACCACAGACTAAAACAGTTAAATGTGGTCTATTAAACATTAGGTCTCTCTCTTCTAAGTCCCTGTTGGTAAATAATATAATAATTGATCAACGTATTGATTTATTCTGCCTAACAGAAACCTGGTTACAGCAGGATGAATATGTTAGTTTAAATGAGTCAACACCCCCGAGTCACACTAACTGTCAGAATGCTCGTAGTACGGGCCGGGGCGGAGGATTAGCAGCAATCTTCCATTCCAGCTTATTAATTAATCAAAAACCTAGACAGAGCTTTAATTCATTTGAAAGCTTGTCTCTTAGTCTTTTCCATCCAAATTGGAAGTCCCAAAAACCAGTTTTATTTGTTATTATCTATCGTCCACCTGGTCGTTACTGTGAGTTTCTCTGTGAATTTTCAGACCTTCTGTCTGACTTAGTGCTTAGCTCAGATAAGATACTTATAGTGGGCGATTTTAACATCCACACAGATGCTGAGAATGACAGCCTCAACACTGCATTTAATCTATTATTAGACTCTATTGGCTTTGCTCAAAAAGTAAATGAGTCCACCCACCACTTTAATCATATCTTAGATCTTGTTTTGACTTATGGTATGGAAATAGAAGACTTAACAGTATTCCCTGAAAACTCCCTTCTGTCTGATCATTTTTTAATAACATTTACATTTACCCTGATGGACTACCCTGCAGTGGGGAATAAGTTTCATTACACTAGAAGTCTTTCAGAAAGCGCTGTAACTAGGTTTAAGGATATGATTCCTTCTTTATGTTCTCTATTGTCATATACCAACACAGAGCAGAGTAGCTACCTAAACTCTGTAAGAGAGTTAGAGTATCTCGTCAATAGTTTTACATCCTCATTGAAGACAACTTTGGATGCTGTAGCTCCTCTGAAAAAGAGAGCTTTAAATCAGAAGTGTCTGACTCCGTGGTATAACTCACAAACTCGTAGCTTAAAGCAGATAACCCGTAAGTTGGAGAGGAAATGGCGTCTCACTAATTTAGAAGATCTTCACTTAGCCTGGAAAAAGAGTTTGTTGCTCTATAAAAAAGCCCTCCGTAAAACTAGGACATCTTTCTACTCATCACTAATTGAAGAAAATAAGAACAACCTCAGGTTTCTTTTCAGCACTGTAGCCAGGCTGACAAAGAGTCAGAGCTCTATTGAGCTGAGTATTCCATTAACTTTAACTAGTAATGACTTCATGACTTTCTTTGCTAACAAAATTTTGACTATTAGAGAAAAAATTACTCATAACCATCCCAAAGATGTATCGTTATCTTTGGCTGCTTTCAGTGATGCCGGTATTTGGTTAGACTCTTTCTCTCCGATTGTTCTGTCTGAGTTATTTTCATTAGTTACTTCCTCCAAACCATCAACATGTTTATTAGACCCCATTCCTGCCAGGCTGCTTAAGGAAGTCCTACCATTATTTAATGCTTCAATCTTAAATATGATCAACTTATCTTTGTTAGTTGGCTATGTACCACAGGCTTTTAAGGTGGCAGTAATTAAACCATTACTTAAAAAGCCATCACTTGACCCAGCTATTTTAGCTAATTATAGGCCAATCTCCAACCTTCCTTTTCTCTCAAAGATTCTTGAGAGGGTAGTTGTAAAACAGCTAACTGATCACCTGCAGAGGAATGGTCTATTTGAAGAGGTTCAGTCAGGTTTTAGAATTCATCATAGTACAGAAACAGCATTAGTGAAGGTTACAAATGATCTTCTTATGGCTTCGGACAGTGGACTTATCTCTATGCTTGTTCTGTTGGACCTCAGTGCTGCTTTTGATACTGTTGACCATAAAATTTTATTACAGAGATTAGAGCATGTCATAGGTATTAAAGGCACTGCGCTGCGGTGGTTTGAATCATATTTGTCTAATAGATTACAGTTTGTTCATGTAAATGGGGAATCTTCTTCACAGACTAAAGTTAATTATGGAGTTCCACAAGGTTCTGTGCTAGGACCAATTTTATTCACTTTATACATGCTTCCCTTAGGCAGTATTATTAGACGGTATTGCTTAAATTTTCATTGTTACGCAGATGATACCCAGCTTTATCTATCCATGAAGCCAGAGGACACACACCAATTAGCTAAACTGCAGGATTGTCTTACAGACATAAAGACATGGATGACCTCTAATTTCCTGCTTTTAAACTCAGATAAAACTGAAGTTATTGTACTTGGCCCCACAAATCTTAGAAGCATGGTGTCTAACCAGATCTTTACTCTGGATGACATTTCCCTGACCTCTAGTAATACTGTGAGAAATCTTGGAGTCATTTTTGATCAGGATATGTCATTCAAAGCGCATATTAAACAAATATGTAGGACTGCCTTTTTGCATTTACGCAATATCTCTAAAATCAGAAAGGTCTTGTCTCAGAGTGATGCTGAAAAACTAATTCATGCATTTATTTCCTCTAGGCTGGACTATTGTAATTCTTTATTATCAGGTTGTCCTAAAAGTTCCCTAAAAAGCCTTCAGTTAATTCAAAATGCTGCAGCTAGAGTACTGACGGGGACTAGCAGGAGAGAGCATATCTCACCCGTGTTGGCCTCTCTTCATTGGCTTCCTGTTAATTCTAGAATAGAATTTAAAATTCTTCTTCTTACTTATAAGGTTTTGAATAATCAGGTCCCATCTTATCTTAGGGACCTCGTAGTACCATATCACCCTAATAGAGCGCTTCGCTCTCAGACTGCAGGCTTACTTGTAGTTCCTAGGGTTTGTAAGAGTAGAATGGGAGGCAGAGCCTTCAGCTTTCAGGCTCCTCTCCTGTGGAACCAGCTCCCAATTCAGATCAGGGAGACAGATACCCTCTCTACTTTTAAGATTAGGCTTAAAACTTTCCTTTTCGCTAAGGCTTATAGTTAGGGCTGGATCGGGTGACCCTGGACTATCCCTTGGTTATGCTGCTTTAGACGTAGACTGTGGGGGGGTTCCCATGATGCACTGTTTCTTTCTCTTTTTTGCTCTGTATGCATCACTCCGCATTTAATCATTAGTGATCGATCTCTGCCCCCCTCCACAGCATGTCTTTTTCCTGGTTCTTTCCCTCAGCCCCAACCAGTCTCAGCAGAAGACTGCCCCTCCCTGAGCCTGGTTCTGCTGGAGGTTTCTTCCTGTTAAGAGGGAGTTTTTCCTTCCCACTGTTGCCAAGTGCTTGCTCACAGGGGGTCGTTTTGACCGTTGGGGTTTTTCATAATTATTGTATGGCCTTGCCTTACAATATAAAGCGCCTTGGGGCAACTGTTTGTTGTGATTTGGCGCTATATAAAAAAAAAGTTGATTGATTGATTGATATTGGACTCTGTGGTTCCAGTTCTCATATTGGACTCTGTGGTTCCAGTTCTCATATTGGGCTCTGTGGTTCCAGTTGTCATATTGGACTCTGTGGTTCCAGTTCTCATATTGGACTCTGTGGTTCTTGTTCTCATAGTGGACTCTGTGGTTCTAGTTCTCATATTGGGCTCTGTGGTTCCAGTTCTCATATTGGACTCTGTGGTTCTTGTTCTCATAGTGGACTCTGTGGTTCCAGTTGTCATATTGGACTCTGTGGTTCCAGTTTTCATATTGGGCTCTGTGGTTCTAGTTGTCAATTGTGAAGGGTAATATTTTTCATACCACCCGAGTAAAACCCACAAAATGAATGTCGTCTTGGTAATCAGCCAATCCATGCATATGTTGTGATGTCACGGCACGTGCAATTCTAGATATTATCAATGTTTAATTTAATACAGTGGTCCCTCGCTATATCGCGGTTCACCTTTTGCGACCTTGCAGTTTCGCAGATTTTTTTGTAGTGCAATTTTGCATGCTTCTTTTTTTTTTTTTTAACAGCGCATTGTGTTCTGCATACACCCTGAGAAGGCCTCAGGGTGTATGGTTTTCTTCAGGGTGTATAAAGCCATATTCATTGGTGAACAACTTGATAATACCAGTCATCAAGTTTTCACCAATGAATATAGCTTTATACATCCTGAGGCTGAAAACAACTTGATAACGATTTTATCATATACAAGGTCTGTTAGAAAAGTATCCGATCTTTTTATTTTTTTCAAAAACCATATGGATTTGAATCATGTGTGATTGCATCAGACAAGCTTAAACCTTCGTGCGCATGCGTGAGTTTTTTCACGCCTGTCGGTTGCGTCATTTGCCTGTGAGCAGGCTTTGTGTGAGCACTGGTCCACCCCTCTCGTCGTTTTTTTATTGCGAATAAGTGTCTGAACAATTTGGAGCTCACAACTCACAGAAACTGTGAGAGACCGCCAGGTGGTCACCGTTCGGAAAATTAATATGGCTTTCAGGGACGATTTTATGGGGATTATACAGATTAAGGAGTGTTACTGCCGCTTTAAAGACAGCCCACAACTGCTGAGAGCGCGGCGCGCTCCCAGCGCCGATCGACATGCTCCATCCCTGCTGAAACAACCAGATCATTTCCAATGTCAAGGCTTTGTTGATCCAGGACATCATATGACTTTCACAAAAAGGCAGAAGCCGTGGACATCAGCACTTTTTCGGCACATTCCACTGTTACAGGAGTTTTTTTCTCTTTAGTTTGCTCTTTAACATCTTGATTATTGTTCTTTACAACACTGTGTGTCCTCTTTGTTCCAGACTAATATATATAATGTGTCTGAAATTCGGTTTGCGTTTATTAAATTCCACGCAGCTTAAATGTAGCAAACACGGATTATTTGTTATAATTGTTTTAGCAAGTTTTCAGGGTATCATGTATGCAGTCTCTTATTAACGTGACGAAAAGCATAAAAAATACATTTTTTGTAGTATAATATTAATTTACAACTGTCATTGTGTTGATTCTCTATATGTTGTTGAATGCAGCGACTCTCTGGCATGCAAGGGATTATGGGATATGTCAATAGGGTGAATGCAAATTAAACAAAAGTACACTCAACAAAAATATAAACGCAACACTTTTGGTTTTGCTCCCATTTTGTATGAGATGAACTCAAAGATCTAAAACTTTTTCCACATACACAATATCACCATTTCCCTCAAATATTGTTCACAAACCAGTCTAAATCTGTGATAGTGAGCACTTCTCCTTTTCTGAGATAATCCATCCCACCTCACAGGTGTGCCATATGAAGATGCTGATTAGACACCATGATTAGTGCACAGGTGTGCCTTAGACTGTCCACAATAAAAGGCCACTCTGAAAGGTGCAGTTTTGTTTTATTGGGGGGGATACCAGTCAGTATCTGGTGTGACCACCATTTGCCTCATGCAGTGCAACACATCTCCTTCGCATAGAGTTGATCAGGTTGTCAATTGTGGCCTGTGGAATGTTGGTCCACTCCTCTTCCATGGCTGTGCAAAGTTGCTGGATATTGGCAGGAACTGGTACACACTGTCGTATACGCCGGTCCAGAGCATCCCAAACATGCTCAATGGGTGACATGTCCAGTGAGTATGCCAGCCATGCAAGAACTGGGACATTTTCAGCTTCCAAGAATTGTGTACAGATCCTTGCAACATGGGGCCGTGCATTATCCTGCTGCAACATGAGGTGATGTTCTTGGATGTATGGCACAACAATGGGCCTCAGGATCTCGTCATGGTATCTCTGTGCATTCAAAATGCCACCAATAAAATGCACCTGTGTTCTTCATCCATAACAGACGCCTGCCCATACCATAACCCCACCGCCACCATGGGCCACTCGATCCACAACATTGACATCAGAAAACCGCTCACCCACACGACACCACACAGGCTGTCTGCCATCTGCCCTGGACAGTGTGAACCGGGATTCATCCATGAAGAGAACACCTCTCCAACGTGCCAAACGCCAGCAAATGTGAGCATTTGCCCACTCAAGTCGGGTTACGACGACAAACTGGAGTCAGGTCGAGACCCCGATGAGGACGATGAGCATGCAGATGAGCTTCCCTGAGACGGTTTCTGACAGTTTGTGCAGAAATTCTTTGGTTATGCAAACCGATTTTTTCAGCAGCTGTCCGAGTGGCTGGTCTCAGACGATCTTGGAGGTGAACATGCTGGATGTGGAGGTCCTGGGCTGGTGTGGTTACACGTGGTCTGCGGTTGTGAGGCTGGTTGGATGTACTGCCAAATTCTCTGAAACGCCTTTGGAGACGGCTTATGGTAGAGAAATGAACATTCAATACACGAGCAACAGCTCTGGTTGACATTCCTGCTGTCAGCATGCCAATTGCACGCTCCCTCAAATCTTGCGACATCTGTGGCATTGTGCTGTGTGATAAAACTGCACCTTTCAGAGTGGCCTTTTACTGTGGGCAGTCTAAGGCACACCTGTGCACTAATCATGGTGTCTAATCAGCATCTTGATATGGCACACCTGTGAGGTGGGATGGATTATCTCAGCAAAGGAGAAGTGCTCACTATCACAGATTTAGACTGGTTTGTGAACAATATTTGAGGGAAATGGTGATATTGTGTATGTGGAAAAAGTTTTAGATCTTTGAGTTCATCTCATACAAAATGGGAGCAAAACCAAAAGTGTTGCGCTTATATTTTTGTTGAGTGTAGTTTGGAAAATTAGATTTGTAAGCAGATGGGACACAGTACAGGACAATTTCACAGCCCAATGCTTACTTTATTGGACTACTACATACATACAAATTTGAATAGTTTTGGCACATGGAATATTTCAATTTAACTTCTGTAGATCAGCAATGTAAGACCAATTTGCACTTTCATCCATCATACTATTATTCCAAGTTTGTCTATGAAGGCCAGAAAATGTTTTTAGTTTGCCATTTTTGGTCGTAAAGGTCAATGAACGTTAGTGGTCACACAGACTTTTTAAGTTAGATTTTTTAATTTAGGATCTCAGAATTGACAAAAGACAGCCATTGCTTGAGTTAATTAATCACTTCAGTGCATTTCATTACTTATGAAACTGAAAAACTGGATTCTGATGGGGTGTTTGGGGTCACAAAGTTCAACGACCTCCAGAGGTCAAATGAGGATAGATACAGGTTGTCATGTGGCAGCTTTTAATTCAGCACACCCAAACTGACAAAACAAGACTGGTTGCCAACTTTGTCCCAAAAATGTCGGAGGGTGTCAGAATTCCTGAAGTCGGCACCAGCCTAATAAATTGCTGTCAACTTATGTGCTACAAGACCATAGAATAGTGAAGAATATAACTGCATTTTCTACTACTAATTCTTGTTCTTATCTTTCAGAAATAACCAGAATAAATCATATTCTGTATGATGACCAGAATACATCATCCGGTCTATATGATTAAGATGCATGTTTTTGACATGATTCTGTAATGTTAACGTTTGAGTAACGGCGTGAAGTTTCTGCCATAATCCTTAAACTACTGTTCATGATCATATTGTGTTCATGTATGCTTGCACTGTCCAGTTAAACATGTTTAGACTCATATTAGTAAAATATCCACTGTATTAGAGTCAGGGATTCTTTGTAAGAGCACATTATTGTTATGTGCAGACGCAGGTTGAGGAGCGGACCAACGTCTGACCGAACCCAGCGCTAAATAACCAGAAAGCGGTTCCACAAACAAAACGATTTTATTTCCCCTCCAGTGCAATAATTAGTGTACAACATAAATATGCAGTTTGTCTGGCGGAGTGAAGGACGGCGCGCTCTCCAGCGCCCAAAAGGATCGAAGCCTCGGCGCTTCTGGACTCAGACTCACCGCCAAACACCCCCCAGGTGGACACGACAAACTGACTCTGTGAAGGATGGAAAAGGTGAGGTAAGTCAACAGAGCTACAGCAAATATCTTTCAAAGGCACACACTATCAGCAACACATTCAGGTCTGAATTTAAGCTTTATGTAAATGAGCAGCTTCTCACAACAGGTGGAGGATCATCAGTCCGTACGCCACGGCAGTGAGAAGCAAACTGCACAATTCTCATCAATGTTCAAATATACTGCGTAACAAAATGCCAAATTACTATTAACGATCATTCAGACAATAATCACCTCTGATGTGTGCTGACAGCATGTGTCCCTCACCCGTCCTCCTTCACAGGCACGATGTGTCAAACCCTGGCGCGGTCCTCAGCGTCTCACAAACGAACGTCACAAGGTCGAGTTCCCGGCAATTCTGCTTGAACCACTCATGGCTTAAATGCAGAACGCCATCTCATTATCTGCTTCAGCTGAAAGTCTTTAAGTTTACACGTGAGCATCATCCACAGGTGCTGCGAGTCAGTAGGCCTGCACGTGAACATCCTCCACAGGTGCAGCTAATAATGCTGATGAGGGTGAAGGACTCTTCTGCCAGCACCTTCTCCACAGACAAAAAACAGTTTGCATACCACCTGGAGAGCAAAGAAAAGAAAACAACACAAAAACATCCAGCCAAACCTCCCACAATGCTGGGATAGACTACAGAACAATAGGCAAGCAGCTTCATGAAAAGACAACAACTGTTATGATTATTTATTAGAAAGTGGAAGAAACACAAGATGACTGTCAATCTCCCTCGGTCTGGGATTCCATACAAGATCTCACTTTGTGGCGTCAGGATGATTCTGAGAAAGTCCAGAACAACACAGGAGGACCTGGTCAATTACCTGAAGAGAGCTGAGACAACAGTCACAAAGATTACATGAGTAACACACGACACCGTCATGGTTTAAAACACTGTAGGGCAGCAAGGTCGCCCTGCTCAAGCCAGCATATGTCCAGGCCCGTCTGAAGTTCAGCAGTGACAATCTGGATGATCCAGAGGAGGTCATGTGGTCAGATGAGACCAAAATAGAGCTTTTTGGCATCAACTCCACTCGCCATGTTTGGAGGATGAGAACAACCCCAAGAACACCATCCCAACCGTGAAGCATGGGGGTGGAAACATCATTTTTAGGGCTGCTTTTCTGCAAAGGGGACAGAATGACTGCACCGCATTGAAGGGTGGATGGATGGGGTCATGTATTGCGAGATTTTGGCAAACAACCTCCTTTTCTCAGTAAGAGCATTGAAGATGGGTCGTGGCTGGGTCTTCCAGCATGATGATAATAATGTTTCATTTGATTTAATTAATTTCAACTACAATATTGTTTTGCACTTAATTGACAGTTATGTGGAAATAGTTACCTTAACTTTATCAATTAAATTCAACATTTTATTTCTTAGAGTGCAGAAGCAGACGGTTCTCACCAACTGTTTGGACCAATGAGAAGAGGAAAACGCCGCAAAAATTGATGAATCATTGTTAGTTTTTTTTTTTTAAGTGGATCATAGATAGAATGGGACACTCTTCTTCTTATCTCCTGCTGAGATCTAAGGGTACGTCAGGGCTGAGAACAGGATCCACAGAACTCTGTGTAAGACTGATTTTACTACTTAGTGTTGTTTTAAATAAAACTCTGTTCTGAACGGTAAATCAGGCAGAGTGCAATCTGAACAGATTTTTTGTGTCATGACATCTTTGGTTTCACCTTCCCTGGAATCAGCGGACGCACTGTGACTGGCAGACAAGGTCAAGGGTCTTGGGGGGGGCAGTCTCCAACATGAGCTGGTTCACAATTATCTTTGTAATCAGCTTCAGTGTTTGTTATAAATACAAAGAAAGAAAAAAGTTCAAACAAATGTTGCCATCTGACATGATAGAAACCATCTGACAATTGACGGGAGAAAAACAAGCAACTACTACAATTGAAAAGCAGTTTGTGTGGACATAGAGAAAAGCAGACGAAGAGAGAAAGTTGTTCTATTTAGTCTCTCTCTCTCTCGCTCAGTGTCCTGTCGTCTCACACTGCCAATAGATCAATACTTACCATCCCAAGGCAATGGGAATGTCCATTTTCCATCAGTCACTGCTGTTGCACCACAGAAAGTTTGAATTATAAATTATCATATGACAAAACTTATCAACAGATTTGGGCAGCATTAGAAGAGAAATAATGAATCTGAAATAACGTAACAATTAGAGGTGCATCGGTACTCATCACTGAATGGAAAATGCTTTGATGAAATTATGCTCTTTAGACAACTTAAGATGACTTGGCCTGTCATGGGGGGGGGGTCTGGTAAGATCACTGTGCCGTGACCTGTACCCGGACCTGACGGTGTTCCAAAGTGAACCATCACTTTGCCTTGACCTGGACACGTCGCTGTGTCTGGACCTGATGCTGGATCCACGGCTGGACCAAGTAGGATTTAAATTTATTTAAAATCATCTGGACACAATACAATACGATGGTATAACACTGAAACAGACTAACCCTAGGGTTAGTCTGACCCTAGGGTTAGACTAACCCTAAAGCCACCAAGACACCCAGACAACCCTGAAGAAGTTATAGCCTTCTGTGGTGTGATTGGAGTAATTGTGGCAGAGTGCAAGTTATACAGCTTCACAAAATGATGTGGTATAAAGGTTTGTTTGTTTGTTTTATAAGACTTGAAAGACCAGAGATGCAAGCCTAAATTTGATTTGTTCAATTAAAATTCTCTGTGCAACTCCACTATGAAGCTGTATTACTGGTGATGCAAAATGCAATACCTTTACTATGCACAGTTTATCCAGTTAATGTTATACTCTCACTCACTCACTCACCTTCAACCGCTTGTCCGGGATCGGGTTGTGGGGGCAACAGCTCGAGCAGGGGAACCCAGACCTCCCTTTCCCGGGCCACATTGACCACCTCTAACTGTGGGATCCCGAGGCGTTCCCAGGCCAGTGTGGAGATATAATCTCTCCACCTCATCCTGGGTCTTCTCCAGGGTCTCCTCCCAGATGGACATGCCTAGAACACCTCCCTAGGAAGGCGCTCAGGAGGCATCCTTACCAGATGCCTGAACCACCTCAGTTGGCTCCTTTCAACACGAAGGAGCAGCGACTCTACTCTGAGCTCCCCACGGATGACCGAACTTCTCACCCTATCTCTAAGGGAGACACCATCCACCCTCCTGTGGAAGCCCATTTCAGCCACTTGTACCCGCGATCTAGTTCTTTTGGCAGGGGCATCAGACTGGGGGGGGGGGGGGGTCTTCAATATGGCTAGTACCTCGGGCCCAGAATTTGGTGCTATGCCCCTGAATACGTGTGTGATATTTGTGGGAGCGAGAGTAGAAAGTGTTCTCTTTTCCAGAAGAATGGAGTTTTCTCCACAGATCCACAAATCTCACTTCCTCAAAAAGGTCATACATTTGTTTTTTTTTTCCTTGAAATGGAATGAGAGCCAACTGGAAGCCTATCAGTCAAAGAGTTCATGAGGCAATTAAAGTCACCTCCAACAATTATATTTTCTAAAGGAATTAAGGCCTGCAACTTTTGTCATCAATTCAGCCATAAAGGTAATCGGGTGGCCAGGCGGAAAATAAACATTAAATATGGCAAATTCTTCACCACATATTATTGCTTTAAGTATCTCACTTGTGAATGTTTTAAACATTCAATCAACTTAAATGGTACAGATTTGTTGATAAGAATTGCAACTCCACTGGTTTTACTTGTAAAAGAGGAATAAAAATATGTTCAAAACTGAATTGTAGAAGCTTTAAATGTTCAGCATCATTTAAATGCATTTCTTGTATTAACACTATATCTACCCCTTACTTCTTTAAGGCTGAAATAACCATTTTTCTTTTAATTGGAGAATGACTATGTTCCATGTACATACTCTTAGCATTTATAAATCAAAAATACAATAATTAGCCACCGCAATGCCAGTGATAGATTTTGCTGAGCTGAACAAGAACTAATCATAACAAACTTGTAGCAACAACGTAAACAACAAAAAACAAAACAGAGAAAAGAAAAAAGCTCGCCAGGTGCCCCCCCCAAATCCACCAGGGGGCCATCCGGATATCAGTTCCAAATGCAAAACAGTAATAATAATAATAATAATAATAATAATAATAATAATAATAATTTGAGTAGATGACGATTTAGAAGGACTCTAATTACTCACAATGTTTGTCCTTGCACGTAAAACTCAAACAAGCAGATATGGTTCTCAATATTGTGTCTGGCCCAGAACAGTAACTCAGATACAGCTCCAGCTGAGACTGGCTCATGCTATGTTGATGGTGAACTCCATTGCTTTGTTTGGTGAGTCAAACACAGTGATTTTTCCATTGCGCGTAATCCTCAACTTAGCTGGATACAAAGGAGAGTATTGGTTCCCATCTCCTGAAGCCACATGCTTTACCGCAACGAATGCTTTCCGCTTGCGTGAAGTGTCTGCCGAGAAATCTTGAAAAAACATGATCTTGGAGCCCTGATACGTCAGGGGCTGGTCTCCACTGCCCATCCGCCGTGCTGCTTCAAGTGCTCGTTGCTGGTCCCTGCAGTTCTGAAATCTGACCAGCACGAGCCTTGTTCACTGAGTGGATCCAGGTTTGGGAGCCAGAGTGCGATGCGCCCTCTCGAGCTTAATACAGCCGCATTTGGTCTCAATGTGCAGATACTCGGGTATCCACTTTTCAAAGAACTTTAAGGCTCCAGTAGCACTTTCTGTGTCTTCTCCCAGTCCAAGTACTTGAATATTCTTTCTCCTGTCTCTATTCTCGAAATTCTCAAGTTGTTGAGCCATTGTGCAAACTTCTTTTTCCAGGGTCTGTATGTGGACAGAAGCTTGATTCAGTCCACCCTCTTGCGTTGAGATCCTGTCCTCTGCATCAGTAGTGCATTGAGCCAGCTCTTGTATTTCAACCATCTGAGTCTTAAGCATTTCTATCAGAGAATCCACCTCTTGGGTAATTACAGATGTAATATTCCCAGTAATCTCTTCAATAACCTGGCGGAGGGCCGGGTCTAATGTTGCAGACGTGTTAGCTGAGGGTAGATTGGCAGCTAGCTCCATGCTAGTCGTGTTAGCAGGTTGAGTGACCGGTCTGAAATCTTGAGTTTCTTTGCAGTTTTAGATGACATTGTGCTGGAGTGAGTCAGAAAATACTCATCAATACTCATAGTACCACCCGTATCCAGAAGGAGCCAGTAGAAGGATAATATTCTGCTCAAACGCGAGTGATGTGGTGTGCAGCTCTGCGAAGTCGACCACACGCTATGCCGCCATCTTGATGACCCCCCAGTGTCCTTAATTTAACTTTTCTGCATATTATCAATGTCAGTTTTACTTAATAGTATGTGCCTACATGTAATATGAATGATTAAAACAACACTTCCGCCAACTGACTCTCATTCAACAGTGCATTTCCACCGACAGAAGCAGAGAATGTATCGTTCCTCATCTTGGGCGGTCATTCAAAACGCCCTTGAAGTGCAGCGAAATAACCAATTGTATATAGTTGCTAGGGAAAATTAATAAATGTTTGGCAAATCAACATTGCCAAAATTAATGGCTTTGGGGCGCCGGAATTTTAGCCCTTGCTACAATGCGGGAACGTTAGATTACAGTCAGTGATATACATGATGCTGCAGCTGTCAGTCAGGCAGGAAGAGATGATGGTGACGACGACGTTTGGGTTATATTTATTTATTTTTATTTTGTCTCGTGTGTTTTGCTGGAGTAAGTTGAAGAACTCTTCGGAGGTTTAAAACGGGACAAAACTAATCAAATCAATGTCACCAAAGTTTGGCGGGGATCCTTTTGGAGGCGCATGGAGGTGCGCACATCAGATCTTTCTCGTGGTTTGACAATTGCACATCCCGGTTGGAGGAGAGACGTTTGTCTGACTCGTTATAAACCGTGTCAGGCTTCATTCACACTGTCAGCGCGCACACGTCACGGAGGCTGCTGATCTGCGCTCTTTACTGCGGGGTGGAAAGAAGCGCATCCACCTCTGCCAGCTGCGGACTGACTCCTCTGGATCCACTTCAGCTCAGGTGAGCTGACGAGCTGCTCGGATTTATTCCCCAATGTTGCTCCTGGTGTGGAAACGAGGATGAAAATTTAAGATAAAACGAATGAGTGATGTTTTTTGGTTTGTTTTAGGGGGTCAAAGCTGTGCTCTTTATTGGGATAGCAGACCAGTTATAATGGTACTAATAGGGGAGGCCGGGGCTGTTTGTAACAGTGTTCAAAGCTGCAGCCATGCTGGTATTTTGATTTCACTTTACACGTTATGAGGATCAGTTCACAGAAGTGAAATATTCTTTAGAGTATTCCACACTCTAAAACAAATTATTTGCTCAGTTTAATAACAAAACAGAACAAAACCCTAAAATAGCAATTTGCATGTTTTTTAAAGAAATTCTAACTCAGCCACTGAGTACACACAAGACACATAGTAAGACAAACCCAAGTTTAGCAAAGCATTTAATTAAGTGGTTTTGTAAACTTAATTTGCTTTGTCCTCTACACTGTTAATTTTAACCAATTTAGGTTAAAACCAAGGTTTTGGTGTTATTAGTTAGTGAAGTTATTTAATTTAAGTTTTTCAAGCTTCTTTAGTTTGCCTCCATTCCACTCAGTAATGTTCATGCAAAATACTACCTTAATTTTCTCTCTCTCTCTCTCTCTCTCTCTCTCTCTCTCTCTCTCTCTCTCTCTCTCTCTCTCTCTCTCTCTCTCTCTCTCTCTCTCTCTCTCTGAAGGTGGTGTGAACATTGTAGTATGTACATAATGTTCTTTTGTCAATGGAAGAATTTTTTCCATATTTTGAAAGAGTGTAAATTTGGTGATATTTTCTATTTTGTTAAGGGGGTGTCATTGTGAACCCCAGGATCTGTTTGTCTGAAGATAATGGCAGTGCAGTACAGTTTGGTGTACTATGTGTGTAATTGGTGTCAAATGGTGAAATGTTGTTTGCTCAAGAACTTGAGTGTTGTATTTGATACTGTTCCTTTCCAAAGTAGAAATGGGGCCTAATATAGCTGTAATTGGTTAACTTTATCTGTAAAACTGCTGATTTTGAGAAGGATATGAAATGATTATTGTGGAATTCTAGTAATTTTCCGACTGTTCACTTGAATGCCTGTACTGGACAAGGCAAGGGAATCTATTGGCACAGCAGCCCCACCAAGACTGTTTTTTACCAGCTGCCACTGCCTTCAACATGTGTACAATGCTGACGCTTTTTGTTTTAGGCAAAGGCTATACGCCCAACTGTTGGGCAGATAAATATAATGTCTTACTTTATTCGCCCAACCGTTGGGCAGATAAGTCATACATTGAACGTTACATGCACAACCGTTGGGCACATAAATATAATGTCTTATCTTATTCGCCCAACCATGATCGTGTATTTGACACGTTTTGTGCATCTAAACTATGTTTTGTACACCACTTTTTAAGGCTCTATTGCGGCATATGTTTGACACATTTAATAGCGCCGTCTTTAATTACTGTGGAAACACCGCAATGGATGAAAACAGACAAACTTCATAAGCGTTTTGAATGGAAGCCTGTTAACAACGAAACAGTTTTTGAACAAAATGCTGCTTGTTGGCTGTAAGATGGTGTTAGTTTGACACTGTTCCCTGGGTGTGATGAGCCAAACAGAACCACTTTAGATCACAGCTCCTCCGCGAGCTGCGAACCCTCCCGCAGCCGGGGAGAAAATATCCGCCTTTTTTCCCTCCCGCATTGAAACTGGAAGTGAGCTTACAAGCGCACTCATTGGTCGGTTGTGGTTGGGCGTATATGCTCATGTATTTACTTTACTGACCCAACGGTTGGGCGTATAGCCACTCCGTTTCTTTTAATAAGCACTTCCAGAAGTGAGCATATTACGTCTGTACTTTACTCACTCCACTGGCTTCCAGTTTATTTTAAAATTGATTTTAAGATTTTCATGTTTGTTTTTAAAGCTATTAATGGCTTTGAACCTTCCTACTTGTCTGAAATTTTAACTTTCCACACTTACAGTCGGACATTATGGCACCTTTACTTAGATGTTCTGAGGCAAAAATATAAAGTCTGGGGCGATTGTTCTTTTGCTGTAGCTGAACCCAAGTTACCGCCTGATTTACTTATTTATTTCTGACCCAACACTTTTGAAACCAAAGCTCAAGACTTATTTATTTAAAATGGGTTTTAACACCCAGTGGAATTCTGACATGTTTTGCTTGTACGTGTCTTGTTAATTCTATTGTATGATTGTTTTGTTTTTGTGAATTCTTGTTCCTTGATTTTACTGTAAAACACTTTGGACACCGTCTGGATGCTGTAAAGGGCGATGGAAATAAATGTTTGTTTGATTGATTGATTGACAGTAATCTAATCAAACAAACATGTACACTCTAAAACATGCTGCTGCGTTTAGTTATGTCCACTTGCTACCTCTCTTTAACATAACGAGCTCTTACAAGTTTTGGATGTTGAGCTCAGCTTTACAACTCAACTCAACTTGTAAGTGGACATAACTAAACCCAGCAGCATGTTTTAGAGTGTAGGTTGTGATATCAAATTGGGGTAAAGGCAAAGAAAAGGTGACAATGTCACACAAACACCCCCCCCCCCCCCCACACACACACACACACAAATGCCACACATATTAAGCAGTAAGCAGCACATGATATATGCAGCAACATCTTATGCAAGAGCAATCAGAGGTTTCTGACGTCTGCCAAAACGGATCACCACCAAAATTCAGTGGAGTCTTCTATGGCCTAATATCTATCTGTGGTGCAAATTTGGCAAGAATCCGTGAAGTAGTTTTGACGTAATCCTTCAAAGCGTATATAAAGCAAAATCTTGATCCAGAATTCGGATTCGGATCCAGATCACCTTTTGAATTTAATGAAGTCTTCCATGGCCTAATATGTATCTGCGTTGAAAATTTTGTCAAAATCTGTGCAGTAGTTTTGCCGAAATCCTGCTAACAGACAAATAAATAAACACTGATGAATTTATTCCGTCCTTGGTGGATGTAATAAAGAGCAACACGTTATATAGTAAGAACACAACAGCTGTGGACATTTGGACAAAACATGGAGCTCTGTGGACAAAACAAAATAAGCTTTAAAGTAGGCCGTCGTGGAAAACCTCAGACATGTACGCTGTAAAATACAACAAGTGAATGAACACATGATGCCGTCCTCTCTGGTTTGGTCACAATATTTGTTGCAATATTAATTATTTAAACTGTGTTAATTTACTTGTTTTTGCCAAATTCACTGAGTTTTTCAGAAACAGTTTTCTTCAAAACCTGCTTCACCTGTGATCCACAGATCAAAGCTGAGAATAAAGTGAACACATATTCACAAATTAAATGTTGAATAATAGTCACATTGTGCTGAATGTGCATCAATAATCACAAACAAACTCTCTGAGGGTATTACGGTTGTTGTCATTGTAACCAGAAAAGTTACTCAAAATGATGCTGAGAAGAAAGATTTGATAAAAAGTATTTGGACTCAGTTCACAAGAGCTGATTAAAGATTTCAAGATGAAACATTAATAGTTTTTTAACTGTTTCTGTAAGACATAAGAAAGGCTTATTAGTCAGTTTTGCAGCAAACTGACCCTGTGCATGACATCAACCTTCACATACACACATGAAAGAACTCAGAGTTTAAAAAAAAAAAAAAGGCTGGGGTTTTTTTGTTCATTTATTTTCTTTTATTTTTCACATAAAAATTCATTCTTCAGTCAAGGATCTTTGATTTTTCTGTAGAAATGTCATCTGGCTCCACCACTCTGCAGGTTCTTCTGATATCCTCAGTGAGGTCCAGCAACTTACAGAAAACCACCTTCTGGAATTTAAAAATAAACAAATAGACATATATGCAATATATATATATATATATATATATATATATATATATATATATATATATATATATATATATATATATATATATATATATATATATATAAACTTGTTTGATTTCAGGGTTGCAGGAGCTTTTGCGCTCTATGATCTTATATTAAAGATACTGCATTTCACGTAAAACTGTTTTCTTGTTCGTAGTCATATTTTCTCACCTTTACACCCAGTTGGATGAACGTTTCTTCGCTCTTTTACGCTGAAACAAAACAAAGACAAGAGACTTTTTAATCAAAGAATGAAAAAGAAATCTTGTTTTGATTCTGAATTCAGAGACTCTAATGTTGTGATGATAACATGCAACATGTGTGAGTAGAATATGAGGAGGGGCACTAACGTAGTTATCTTTGAAGGACCAGTTGGGATTCATCTGGGAGTGGAGGGCTTTTTCTTCTTCTGCCATTTTGTAGTACTTGGCTTTTTCATTATTGGGCAGATTTTTCCACTGTGAAGCGATGACATCACACAGTCAGTTAACAGACACACACACACACACACACACAGACACGAGTACCCACACTTACCTCTTTTCCCAGAAGCTGGTTCACCTGGGCGCTGTCTGTCACTTTGTATCGTGCCACAGCTCCCTGTCTCTCCACCCTCATGTAGATCATGAAGGCATTGGCCGGCTTTTTAACGTACTTCGTCTTCTGGGACTCTGCTGCACCAGCTGCAACATGAACAAATCACACCAGGATTTTTAAAAGTGCTTTTAAAATGTTAATCAGGGTCTATCCGGGAACAACAGGTCTAGTCCCAACTCTGGAAATGAACCATCTCTTTGCAGAGACATGAATGTCAGTGTGGAGATCAGTGAAGGTCTCTACAACTTCAACACTTTCACCACAAACACACATGTGATGGCCGAGTTCAGGAAGTCACTGAAAGGCCGGATCTTAGTCTTGATCAAGGACAATCTCAAGGCCTGACATTCCAATTCCTTACGGATCCTTACGGATTCCTTTTCAATGACATAATCAAGGTGTCCACTGACTCAACAAAGATCACAGCATCAAGTCCACCGAAGTGTTAATGCTGTTTCATAAACATGCATTAAAAACATTTTTGATGATAAAATCAAACAAATTGTCTTTGTTTTGGAAAAGCTCAAAGTTGTTGTTCTTAAAGTGTTTGTCCTCTTTGATTTGGGTGAACTTTACCACGGCAAGAACTGTGCCCAGATCAGGCCTCCCCGCTTCTCAATATTTAAAACCAATATATTGATATATTTTGACTGTTACCTTGGAAGATTTACTTTGTGTACTTTGGTTCCATAATGAGATATTTGGATGTTTGACCTCATTTTAAAGTGACTTCAAACAAGATATTAAACATTAAAGCATGTATTTATGACAGAAGCACCATCTTACCTTCAACCCCAGTGTGAGTGTCAGCGCACGTCTGCTTTGGAACCTAAAAAAAACCCACACTCATTAGTCTTTTTATAAATGCACGTCCACAAAAAGTTTCACTCTTATCATTGATATGAACAGATATAACATGTTTGTGGTGATTGTTAGCAGAGTTTACTCACACTGTGATTGGCTGAGCAGGTGGAGGGGGCGGGTCTCTCTTTGTGAGCTGTTTCAACTCGTGTTCTCTTTGATGTAGAGTTCTATGACAGACAAACAACAACACATTGTGAGGCAGCACACACTGACACAACGACAGACGACTGCACACACACACAAATATTAACATGGACTCACACTGAGCACCAGTTCTTCAACGGCCACGCCCATAATTAATATGTCTCATAAAATACTGAGATACTTGAGATCTGTCATCAGACTCACTAAGTGATACCCCTCGCTCTGCCGTACCAGCTGTTTTAAAGTAGTTTGTTGACAGAATCACCACTTCATCTGTCTTTTGTTTTTGTTGTTGTGCAACATTTAAAACCCAATTATCACCCAAACACTAAAGGCCAGAATTTCGTGGCCTCATTTGAATAAAAGTATGATATATTTGTAGCTCCACAAGTGTCTTTCCTGGACATGAGGATGGAAACCTACCTGCTGATCCTCAGTTTCAGGATGGACCTCACGCTTTCTCTTCACTCCTGTGTGCGTCTGAATTCTTGTCTCACATTCTGACATCAGACGAGACTTCTTGGACGGAGGCGAGTATTCTGACTCTGCAGGGACACAAACAAACACATATCAATCAATGCACTTGATTTAATCATTTGACTGGAAATTCTAAGTTTAACATTTACATTTATAAAGTCACAATATTTAATTTTAAACAGTGACAAGTTCTAAAATTGGAGCAACTTTAACTTTTGACCCCTGTACAAACTGAAACTGACCTTTGTCACCATTTTTTGCTGTTTTTACCCCATAACTCCACAGCATTCAGTCATAGATTGTCCAAACTATACCTTTTTGGAATCATTATGATCAGACAAATAATGTAGGATAGTTTTAGATAGTACTCCAACACACTCAAATATTGTGTTGGAGTGTGGAACCACACACAGAATTGGGAACAAACTAATGATATTACATTTCAGATAAAAATACTTTCTTGTTGACAGTAACATCATCTTACCTTCCATCCAGTTGGTGGGCGTGGCCATGACCCTCTTCATCTTTTTACCCTGCACCAAACAGACACATGAGACTTTCTGTGTGTTATCAACTCATACAAAGACGTCTCACACTCTTCCTAAATCCAGTGACTCTCACGTAGTGACAATAACATGCAACATGAGTTGACTATGAGCAGGGGGCACTCACGTAGTTGTCTTTGGCGGACCAGTTGGGGAACTTCTCTAAGTGGCGTTTTCTCAGTTCAGCAGCCTTTTCAGTGTACTTGGACTTTTCCTTCTTGCTCAGAGCTTTCCACTGTGGACAGATGACAACACACACTCAGAAAAAGTGCACACAGCAGCATCAGTTCTGCCCCAGAATATGGTTGTCCATGGCGCTCCAGTAATCACATTAAACATATTTTAATCCCATGCTCGCCGTATGTCCAGAAGGGGGACACAGGACTGCTCTCGTCCGTGTCTCAGCCACACTTTCGTGTGCCAAAGACAAATCTGAGTGTCACCAAATTTGAACTGGAGATCACAATAACTGGATCTCAGGTGAGTTTTAATTTTAGCTTGACTGGCTTTCACCAACACTCTCTGAGTCAGTGAGTTGGTCTTTGGTTGTCCATAAAAAGTACGGTTGCTGCACAGGAGTTTGTCCACCTACCTTCTCACTGAGCATCCTGCTGATGGTGGCGCTGTCTTTCACTTTTAGCTCTTTGCAGATTAAAGGTCTTTGCTCCATATTAAACAGTATGAAAGCATTTGGTGGCTTCTTCATGTCAGGATTGACTTTGGTCTGTCTGTCCTGTGTCGGGTTCCAGCTGATGGTCTGAGGTCTCTGCTCAGACCTTGATGCCTCCCAAGGCTCCATCAGCTCACGCTCATCTTCTGAAGCTACGGGGTCAAACAACCAACCAACCAACTGCACATCAGTCATCTCATTTTGGATTTATTATGGAAATTATTTCTGATGCTTGCAAATATTTTCATGTGAATTACAAATATTTGACTGTCTTACCTTCCACGTCCCCGACTGTGTCCAACTCTTGATCCTGCACCATAAAATTTAACACATTAGTGAAGCGTCGCTGTGATCATGAATTCATTAAGTCTAATGTTGTGACAGTGACATGCAGCATGTGTGAGCTGACGGGGTTCAATCTGAAGGACCAGCTGCTGGACGTGGACACACATACGCACGCACACACACACGCACGCACACACACACACACTCACCAGGTATTCCAGAACGTCGGTGATGATGCTGTCTGTCACGTCACATTCTGCCATCTGTTCTTCCTCCTGATTCCTCATGAAAAGAGGAAAATAAGGTGCAGACCTGTTTTACAAAAAGTGAAAAAAAGAACATTTTACTCTCCTCAGCAGAGTCAAACTGATGACTATCTGCACATTTTAATAACACTGATGATGCAGAGGTGCAAGCAGCTGTGTGTGTGTCACTGATGCTGATTTCTTCACAAACTATACACAAAAACTGGTGTTTAAGTGTGTTTAAAGGGAAGGTGACAAGGTGGAAAAGTAACAACACTGTCTGATAGAGAACATTTGAAGCTTTAAAGCAGAGATATGATTCATTTGAGCATCTCGTTCATCACTGAAATTATTGTGGAGGAGGCAGAACTTTTCATTTACTCCACATAGTCTCAAAAACAGCTTCTGAGAAAGAATGAAAGTACGTCTGTCATCTATTTTCTGTGTTATCATCTGATTATTTTTTATATTCCAGATATTTATATACAGACACAAGTCAGTAAAAAAGAAGATTCATCTTCATTAAAGCTGTGTGGAGCCACTTACACGGACTGTGAAGAGATCCACGTGGGATCATAGAGGAGATCTTCACTGCTGCATGGAGAGAGAGAGAGAGAGAGAGAGAGAGAGACAGAGATGCATTTCACACACTGAAACCTTGTCAATTGAATGTAAATATAATAATATTAATTCTATTGTTTATTATTACTAAGTGAAATAATTTTCTGTCTGGACTGAAGTTTCTCAGTGAGAAAACACTTTTATATGTCGTGTGTCAGTCACAGGAAATAAAGATTGCATCGTCCAGATGATTTGACTTACGGTGTGACTGAAGGATGGTTGTAGAGGAGTGTGAAGCCTGTGTCATACACTGGCCCTCCATGGCTGCACACACAAAGATATCGGGGGAAACTTTGATTAAACACAGACAAAATTTGTTTTGCAAGTACCATAGTGGTGATAAATTGAACTCTAGTGCATTCATTCAGTCATTTTCTAAACCCACCGTGCAGGTTTGGTGAATTGTAAACTTTCAGTTAATCATAGATGTGAATGAGTTTGTCTGTCTGTGTGTGTGTGTGTGTGTGTGTGTGTGTGTGTGTGTGTGTGTGTGTGTGTGTGTGTGTGTGTGTGTGTGTGTGTGTGTGTGTGTGTGTGTGTGTGTGTGTGTCAGTCCTGTGATACACACATTTTTTACAAACCGACCGTCCTGGGTGGACCCCGCCTGATCGGCTCCAACCCCCCGATGACCTTTGATTGAAGTAAGTGGGTAAAGAGAATGAATGAATGAATTCTGTTTTAATTTTTGAGTAATCAGCTGTCACATGTTTTTAATGACACTGTGATGAAGAACATATAAAATACAAACTATCTGCTGTTTGAACGGATTCTCAAACACGGTCTGACTGTTTGAGGAAATTCAGAATAACTCATGCTTGTGTTTGCTTGTGTGTTTTTGACTTACAACCATCCTGCTGGCTCCATGTTCACAGTGTCGAGGGCGAGCTTGATCACTGAGCTGGTTTCAGCCTGTGCACACACACACACACACACACACACAGAAAAAGTGATTCTCGACCCACCAGCTGTTCCACACCTCTTTCATTTAGTTCTACAAAGTTCAGAACCAGACTGTGACCTTTGACCCAATGACAAAAGTCATTCTGATGGATCTCACTTACCAGTGTTACTTCTTCGTTGATTCTCTCCATCCTGACTGGTTTGTGTGTCCTCTGAAAAAGTAGAAGTCTGTTTAAACACCAAGCTGACGTCCCATCAAACACACCAAAGTGTAAGAAGAGTTTGAGTCACAGCCTCCGTCCAATCTGTTTACCATCGTTTGACAAAACATTTAATTTCTTTATAATTTCATCAATCTTCCTGAATTCACACCCGGAGCACCCAGACTGAGTTTTGCATGTTTTCTTATCTCAAATTAATGACATCATAAGGCTTATGAGTAAATTTAGAATGATGTTCCAATTTAAATGTTACACTTAAATGCTATAATGGCTATGATGTAATTTGTGTCAGATTTTAAACTAAAGCTGCTTCAAAGTATTAAAATATTCAGTCAGTTCCTGAAAACACTGCTGTGAATGTCAGCAGTCAGATTTTGGATTTTGCTAAAGAACTCTGGGTAAATAAATTAAAACTTCTATGTGCCACATACGAGGGTAGGCTGAAAAGTTCTAAGGCTCACTATGACTACCCTCGTACTGTTTCCACATATTATTTGTTATTCACATCTTATATTAATACACTTGAGGTGAAATAGTGAATATCAGTTCAAATTTAAATGTCCAGCTTTTATTTCAGGGTATTTACATAAAAATAGGTGAAGTGGTTGAGAATTGCAGGATTTTTTATTTTTTATTTACAAGTAAGTAGATATAAATAGTAACACTGTGATCTCAACTTGACACAAAATGAATTGATTATAATGTTTAGGCTCCGCCCAGTGGTTAAAATATGTGTTGATGCTGTTCAAAACAAAAATCTCTCCAAAGTTTAAGCTCTGAAGTAGCACTGGTCTCTAACAACACAAAGACTTTACTTATTCTTATTGCGCTTTGTGACGTCACACAGACATAAACTAATAAAGATGAACGTCTTTTCAGTATACAAATGACGTCATAAAGGCCAGGTGACTGCTGTTCACGTGACCACGATAAATATAGTACTCTCCAATGATAATAATAATAATAATAGTGCTGTATATGTCCACATACATTCAACTACTACAACCCCTGGCAATAATTATGGAATCACCGGCCTCGGAGGATGTTCATTCAGTTGTTTAATTTTGTAGAAAAAAAGCAGATCACAGACATGACACAAAACTAAAGTCATTTCAAATGGCAACTTTCTGGCTTTAAGATACACTATAAGAAATCAAGAAAAAAAATGTGGCAGTCAGTAACAGTTACTTTTTTAGACCAAGCAGAGGGAAAAAAATATGGACTCACTCAATTCTGAGGAATAAATTATGGAATCACCCTGTAAATTTTCATCCCCAAAACTAACACCTGCATCAAATCAGATCTGCTCGTTAGTCTGCATCTAAAAAGGAGTGATCACACCTTGGAGAGCTGTTGCACCAAGTGGACTGACATGAATCATGGCTCCAACACGAGGATTATCAAACTCTTAAAAGAGGGTAAATCATCACGCAATGTTGCAAAAGATGTTGGTTGTTCACAGTCAGCTGTGTCTAAACTCTGGCCCAAATACAAACAACATGGGAAGGTTGTTAAAGGCAAACATACTGGTAGACCAAGGAAGACATCAAAGCGTCAAGACAGAAAACTTAAAGCAATATGTCTCAAAAATCAAAAATGCACAACAAAACAAATGAGGAACGAATGGGAGGAAACTGGAGTCAACGTCTGTGACTGAACTGTAAGAAACTGCCTAAAGGAAATGGGATTTACATACAGAAAAGCTAAACGAAAGTGTAACCCAGTTCACTAGGCTTAGAACATGAGATTGAAAAAGGAACAAAACAAAGGATTTAACAATATTAAATTGTATTCTTTAAAAGAATAAATGTGGTACCATTTAAATAAAATAGTGCATTGTAGAAAAAAAAACATTAGTTTTAATATTGGAAGCTATTCTTTCCAGTTCAATGGGTGTGAATGAGTTTTCCATCTTTTGCAGACTTCAGGTGACATTTTGAGTGAAATGGCCCTTTAGCAAGTTCACGTGTTACTACATGATGGACGTAGTTAGCCAATCGGGATTCAGTTTGCTGCGTGGTCAGCAGCCGGCTTGGAGAGTTGTAATTTTTTTTTTCCCCATGTTGGTTATCAGGGAGAGCGACACGCTGAGAGTGAAGACAGACACGTGAGGGACAACCTTAATATTGCCCTGTGGAGTCTAATGGAGAGTTAATTTTTCACGAGGATACAAGTTTTGTTGGACTTTTTTCTGGATCTGTGGTGGATGGACAGAGATTTAGCTGTGTGTGCAGTCTGCGGTGCAACTGCAAAGGACTGGATCAACCTGGAGTTCTGTCTGAGTTTTCACCTGCTAGGAGACTGTGCTTAAGATTGAACCTTCTGGCCGGGTCTTTGTGTGTGTGTGTGTGTGTGTGTGTGTGTGTGTGTGTGTGTGTGTGTGTGTGTGTGTGTGTGTGTGTGTGTGTGTGTGTGTGTGTGTGTGTGTGTGTGTGTGTGTGTGTGTGTGTGTGTGTATCTGCCCTCTGCTTGTGTCGGAGTCAAGGAGTCGAGTTCTTCTGCTGTTCCTCCACGCTACGGCCGTGGTTGTGGTGTTCAGCAGCTGTGGCTAGTCAAGCCTAGTGGATGACAAAACCCTGGTTGAGTGGACTGTGCCTGTCTTCTAGGATCTGGTAGGACTGATAATTGCAAGTGTTAAAGGACGTGTTACAGACCATTCCTTGCATTTTTTTTCTACTTGAAAAAAAAAAGAGAACAAGAGTTTGTGGAATTGATTGTTTAAGGGTACTGCTGTGGAAAAAATACCCTTGTCATTGATGTGTAGTGAACTGATGTGAAGTTGATTTAATGTACAGACATTCCTTCCCCTTTGAGAGGGTTTTCATTTGATTTATAGGTGTATTCAAAAATTCCTTCTTTTTTTTTTTGTTTGTTCCTAAAGTGTCTTAAATACACCAAGGTTCAGTTCAGTAACCACATAGCATATTTTTCAGTGTTGCCTAATAAAGTTGGCTCTCAAAATAAAAGAAAAAAAAAAACAACTGTTGTGAAAGTGTAGGGACACGGACCCACAACAGGGGGCGCAAATGAACGGACAATGGAATAAGCCAAAATATAACAATTTAATGTTGTGAATGTGCACAACAGAGCAACAGACAACACAATTGAGATCAACAGTCAATAAGTCACGGTGACGTGTGGGCAGGCTCAAGGATAGAAGATGCCCGTCCAGAAAAGAGCTGGATCCCACACGCTTGCCACTGCCAACGGATCTGAAGCACCCCAGAGCCACCAAGCGCTGGGTCCCCAGGTGGCCACTGCCTCCGGCTGTCAGATTGGGTACTGCTGGCAGGAAGAACAGACAGGTGATGGTGGGTGCGTGAACACCCAGCAAACAGTCAGAAAGGATGGGAAACACCTCCACCTCTCAATCACAGTCACACAGGAACAAAAACGTGCAGCGCCTGAAGGACTACTTATCCGAGGAGCGAAGACGTCGTCTCCTCCAGATTGCCGACGTCATAGTTCCGCTCTGCCAGGGTCAACCTACGGGAAAAATAGGCACAAGGATGGAGAACCTTATCGGACTCTCCACTCTGGGACAACACAGCTCCTATCCCTGAGTCAGAGGCATCCACTTCGACAACAAACTGGCGATTGGGATCGGGCTGCACCAGAACGGGTGCAGATGGGAACCGACGTTTCAACTCCCTAAACGCGGCTTCGCACCGATCCGACCAGGTGAAGGGGACTTTAGTGGAGGTCAGGGACGTCAGGGGGCTAACTACCTGGCTATAGCCCTTAATAAACCTCCTGTAGAAATTTGCAAAGCCGAGGAACTGTTGCAGCTTCTTACGGCTTGTCGGTTGGGGCCAATCTCTCACCGTCGCTACCTTGGCCGGATCGGGTGCGACGGAGTTGGAGGAGATGATGAACCCCAGGAAGGACAAAGTAGTACGGTGGAACTCGCACTTGCCCTTCACAAACAGCCGGTTCTCTAACAACCGCTGCAGGACCTGATGTACATGCTGCACATGAGTCTCAGGATCCGGGGAGAAGATGAGGATGTCGTCCAGATATACGAAGACGAACCGGTGCAGGAAGTCCCGCAAGACGTCATTAACCAATGCCTGGAACGTCGCGGGCGCATTGGTGAGGCCGAACGGCATGACCAGGTACTCAAAGTGACCTAACGGGGTGTTAAATGCCGTCTTCCACTCGTCTCCCTTCCGGATCCGAACCAGGTGATACGCATTCCTAAGATCTAGTTTGGTGAAGATTTGGGCTCCATGCAAGAGCGTGAACACAGAATCTAGCAGAGGCAGCGGGTATCGATTGCGAACCGTGACTTCGTTCAGCCCTCTGTAGTCTATGCATGGACGGAGTCCGCCATCCTTTTTGCCCACGAAAAAGAAACCTGCACCCATCGGGGAGGTCGAGTTCCGGATCAACCCGGCAGCTAAGGAGTCCCAGATGTAAGTCTCCATTGATTCGCGTTCAGGACGAGAGAGGTCGTACAACCTGTTGGACGGGTACTCAACGCCTGGGATCAAATCAATGGCACAATCATACGGACGGTGCGGGGGAAGAGTGAGGGCCAGATCTTTGCTGAAGACGTCAGCAAGATCATGGTACTCCTCCGGCACCGCCGACAGATTGGGGGAGACTTTAACCTCCTCATTAGCTGTCACATCGGGTGGAACCGAGGATCCTAAACATTCCCGGTGGCAGGTGTCACTCCACTGCATCACTACCCCAGACAGCCAATCAATCCGGGGATTGTGCTTTAACATCCATGGAAATCCCAAAATCACTCGGGAGGTAGAAGGTGTTACATAGAACACAATCTCCTCCCTGTGATTTCCAGACACCACCAAAGTCACAGGTGGTGTCTGGTGTGTGATTAATGGGAGAAGGGTGCCATCTAGTGCCCGTATCTTCAATGGGGAAGGTAGAGCCACTAGAGGGAGTCCTACCTCCCTGGACCATCTGCTGGCCAGCAGATTCCCTTCAGACCCCGTGTCCACCAGTGCTGGAGCGTGAAGGGTAAGATCCCCACAAAGGATCATCACTGGGATGCGTGCAGATCTACGGGCTCGTCCCACATGGATGTTATGGCCCACCCTTAACCCAGTCTCTAAGGGCGGGCGTTGAAGTTTAACCGCTTGGGGTAGTTTCTTTGTATGTGCTCATTAGAGCCACAGAAAAAACATTCTCCGCAAGCCAGCCTCCGTTGTCTGTCATGTGATTTTACTTTAGCCCTGCTCGTGTCCATAGCTTCGTCAGCAGGGGGAGCTGTTGCTCCACGGAGTTCTCCGACTGTGGAGCGTGGGGACGGCGGCACCCTTTCGGACCCGGAAGGAAGAGGGACGTCTCGCGCCCGGCCACGCCCTTCGCCCCGCTCCCGACGGTGTTCTTCTAACAGGTTGTCTAACCGTATGACCAGGTCGACAAGCCCGTCAAAGTCCCGCGGCTCATCCTTAGCCAGCAGGTGCTCCTTCAGGACCGGAGACAGTCCGTTTACGAAGGCGGCGTGGAGTGCAACGTTATTCCAGCCGGACCTCGCAGCCGCGATGCGGAAGTCGACTACATACTCGGCTGCACTCCGACGTCCCTGTCTCATTGACAGCAGCATGGTCGAAGCGGTCTTGCCTCTATTGGGATGATCAAACACCTGTTTAAACTCCCTCACAAACCCAGTATATGTCATTAGGAGCCGTGAATTTTGCTCCCAGAGCGCCGTAGCCCAGGCGCGTGCCTCTCCTCGAAGCAAATTAATGACATAAGCCACCCGGCTGGCATCTGACGCGTACATGACGGAACGTTGTGCAAAGACGAGCGAACACTGCATTAAGAAGTCCGCGCACGTCTCGACACAACCTCCGTACGGTTCCGGAGGGCTTATGTATGCTTCAGGGGATTGGGGGGGGGGGGGTTCGTTGAATCACCACTGAAATGTTTGTATCTAGTGCTAGGTCAGCTGGAGGAGGTGCTGCAGCAGCACTGTGAGTGCGCGCTTCCACCTGGGCGGTGAGAGCCTCCATCCTCCGATTGAGTATAACGTTCTGCTCGGTTACTAAGTCCAACCGAGCAGTGAAGGCGGTTAAGATGTGCTGCAGCTCACTCAATACGCCTCCTGCCGACGCCTGTGCACCCTGTGTTTCCATTGGCGGTTCAATCGATGGTTGACGCCCCTCGGGATCCATGACGCTGGCCGAGAAATCCTGTTGTGAAAGTGTAGGGACACGGACCCACAACAGGGGGCGCAAATGAACGGACAATGGATTAAGCCAAAATATAACAATTTAATGTTGTGAATGTGCACAACAGAGCAACAGACAACACAATTGAGATCAACAGTCAATAAGTCACGGTGACGTGTGGGAAGGCTCGAGGATAGAAGACGCCCGTCCAGAAAAGAGCCGGATCCCACACGCTTTCCACTGCCACCGGATCTGAAGCACCCCAGAGCCACCAAGCGCTGGGTCCCCAGGTGGCCATTGCCTCCGGCTGTCAGATTGGGTACTGCTGGCAGGAAGAACAGACAGGTGATGGTGGGTGCGTGAACACCCAGCAAACAGTCAGAAAGGGTGGGAAACACCTCCACCTCTCAATCACAGTCACACAGGAACAAAAACGTGCAGCGCCTGAAGGACTGCTTATCCGAGGACCGAAGACGTCGTCTCCTCCCAGCTTCCAGCTGCTGAAAAACAGGTACGCCTGAAAATGTTCAGAAAGTTGTATGACACAAAACCACGGCTGAGTGTTTACCTGATCGGTAGATGATTTCTCGGCAGTGAGGTGAAGATGCTGCCCGGCTTTTATGGAGATGTGGTTGATAATGATGAGTGACAGCTGGTGCTTCTTGATGAGTGACGGCTGTCACTCCCGGTTGCTCCGGCGCCCTCTCGTGCCTGAAGCCCGCACTTCAGGCAGGACGCCCTCTGGTGGTGAGCCAGCAGTACCTCCTCTTCAGCCGCCCACACAACAACAACAACAACAACAAAACTCTTTTACAATTAGATTTAGCATATTAAAATAGGACTGAAGCTAGGTTTAAATAGATTAAAGGTAGACTGCAAAAAGGGTTCAAAAGTTATCTGGTTTAAAAGCTACCTCATCTCACTCGGTGAGAGAATTTCTTGAATTTTTTTTTTTTTGAGAGACAATTTGTGCCGATAGCTCTTACTATTGCATTGTCAAAACACTTTTTTATTTATTATTATCATTATTGTTTTATGTTATTCCATTCTATGTTCCGCACTTAATACAGCAGTGTTCTACAAAACCTACCTGTTGTCCATGAGTCTCGCTTACTCTTGCTACTTGGTTTTCAGCCAAAATACTCAATTCTCTAGAGAGCGAACCAAAAAAAATTTTTTTGGATGCACTGGTCCAGATGCTCATTGTTAATGCAGTCTATGTGCCACTCAGTGTCTGATGCAGTAATTAGGTCTGAATTGGGTTTCAAAATTGTGGCGAGTTCAGCCAGGAGAATTTGAGTATTATTGAGTAGCAAAAGTAATGAATAAACAAATAAGAAGGAGAGACAACAATAACACAGTGGATATAGTGAGGGAAGAAAAGATAATTGTCCCTAACTTGGTCATTGTTAGTGGCGTAACGCAAACAGCACTTGATGAAGAGATTGAAAAGAAGTTAGCAGCATATGATCCTGTCAAAAGAGTAGTGCTTATTGATGACCCAAAATCAGAGCTTCACCGCAATTTCATAGTCGAGTTTGCATACAGTTCCGCTATGCACACACTGAGACCCCTACTACCACTAGAGTATAATCAAATCAAATCAAATCAATTTTATTTATATAGCACCAAATCACAACAAACAGCTGCCCCAAGCTGCTTTATATTGTAAGGCAAGGTCATACAATAATTACAGAAAAACCCCAACGGTCGAAACGACCCCCTGTGAGCAAGCACTCAGTATAAGTATAACAGTACAAGTATAACAGCTCAGTTAACCCTGATATCACTTTCCATGTACGTGCCTTAAATAGTGTTTACACTCTCACAGCCAGTGATAGTGCCACAAAGGGCTATCTTGAAGAACTGCACGCTATTGCTTGCAGGAGTGGAAACTCATTTGAAGAGGTGCTCCAAGAAGAGCTGATGAAGATTCGTTTGGTAAAGGCAACACTGTCTGCTGATTTTGAAACAGAACAACATAGCCCACTAGTGTGCTCTGAGCCAACAGCCCTAGATCAAGAAGACAAGGGAGTTAAAGCAGCACCTCAAGTAATGGAAACTTCTCTGCTCAGCCCTGTTTCACTTGAGCTAGTCAGAGGCTTGCCCATGGTGTTTCCACCATCTCCTCCGCTGAGACATGGTCAGCCAAGATCTACCAGAGATGCTAATACAGTCGCAAGTCCAGTTAACGCTCAGGGATCCCCGTCTGTAAGCATGCTACAGCCCACAGTGTTGGCAGTAACCCCACCCCATAGTGTGTCTGCTAAGTCAACACCCCTGTACCAAGAACCTTTGCCCTCCGGTGTGCCCCACCCCTCAAGTTAGACAAGCGATGATGACAGTCCTGTAATATCACATCCAGCCCTTACCGTGAATGATATCAACCCTCCCATTGTACAGCGATAAGTGGGTGAACATGTCGTGAAGGCTACTGATATGTCTCCCGTGCAGTCTTCACTCCGACTCCGCCGTTTCTCTGGAAGGATCCCTCGCCCTAACAATGAATTGGACTATGATACCTGGAGAGCAAATGTAGACTTGCTGCTGACCGACTCATCCTTGTGTGATCTGCATAGGACACGAAAGATCTTAGATAGTTTATTGCCCCCAGCTACCGATGTTATTAAACATGTTAGTCCCCAAGCCTTGCCAGTAGTATATCTCCAGCTGCTGGATTCAGTCTATGGTTCAGTAGAAAATGGAGATGAGCTGTTGGCTGTGTTCATGGCAACGCTGCAGAACAGTGATGAAAAGCCTTCTGCCTATCTACACCGCCTACAAGTCACCTTGAGTACAGTGGTTAGAAGACGTGGCATCGCAGAGAGTGAACAGAATCAATATCTTTTGAAGCAGTTCTGCTGTGGCTGTTGGAATAATTGCCTGATCACTGACCTCCTGTTGTGAAAGTGTAGTGACACAGACCCACAACAGGGGGCGCAAATGAACGGTCAATAGATGAGCCAAAATATAACAATTTAATGTTGTGAAGGTGCACAACAAATACACAGACAATCTCAGAATATGATTACAGTCAATCCACAAAGGTGACGTGTGGGCAGGCTCGAGGATAGAAGACGTCTGTCCTGAGAAGAGCCGGAACCACACGATTTCCGCCGCCACCGAACCTGGTGAATACTGGAGCCGCCAAGTCCCGAATTCCCAGGTGATCACCGTCCCCGACTGTCAGATCTGGTACTGCTGGCGAAGAACAAAGACAGTCAAGTGTGGGTGTGTGTACACCCAGTAACAATAACGGTGAGAATGCCACCTCCACCTCTCACTCAATATGCTGATGAATTTACAGTGATCCCTCAGAGGAAAAGAGTGCCGTCCTGCACTCACTCAGCCTCCACAGGAAGAGGGACCGGTACTCCTGCAAACACTCACAATATACAGCTTATAAGTAAACACAAATGGCTGAGGATATTACCTCCATTGAAGTACGATATCTCGGCGATGAGGTGGAGATGACGTCTGGGTTTTATGGAGTGGGATGATGAAGAATGAGTGACAGCTGTCAGGACATAATGAGTAACAGCTGTCACTCCCGGCTGTGTCCGTGGCGGCAGCGCCCTCTCGTGCCTGAAGCCCGCACTTCAGGCAGGGCGCCCTCTGGTGGTGGGCCAGCAGTACCTCCTCTTCTGGCGACCCACACAACACCTCCAACTAGTACAGAAGACAAATAGACCCCCATCCTTTGCTGAGCTGGTGCTGCTTATTAGAACAGAGGAAGAAAAACAAGCAACAAAAGACAATCGCATGAGAAAACATCTTGGGATACATAAGCAATTTCCCACTGTTCCTAAGTTATGAACTGCCCTGCACCACCAGTCAGCATGTTCATGTGACGTGCATGAGGGAGAGATACCAATCACTGAGCTACTTAAGAAACAGCTTAATGACATACAAGCCCAAGTTTCAATAATGCAAACTACAGCCCCTCCCAAGACCAAAGCTAAATACTATGAGACAGCTGAAATCAGCACACTCAAGAACCAGATTGCTGCCATTCAAGCTCAAGTAGCTGATATGAAAACAACACAGGCTGAACCCAAGGATAACAGTCTAGAAACTGCAGATATAAAGGCACTAGAGCAGCAGGTTGCCAAGCTACAAACCAAATGACTACATCTCATTCCAAAAACCAAATGACAGTGAGATCAGTCCATTCAAGAGAGGGCTCCATGAATGTTGAACACCGCCCTCTCAGTGAACAGGTGCATGTACAGTCAAGTTTTGGGGAAGTTACAACCAGCAGGCCTCATCCTTGGTACTGTTTCTGCTGCGGAGAAGACGGACACCTTGCAGTCAATTGTGAGAGTGAACCAAACCCTCAGTTGGTTGAGGAAAAGAGGCAGTTGCTTAAAGGGAAGCAACAGCAATGGGACCGTCAAAATAATAGCCCAGCTGCCCGGCAGTTAAACTACTAGATGTCCCTGTGGCAGGGCGAACGGAGACTGAGACACAACACAAGAGCCCTAAAATAACCAAGAGAGTGGCCGGAAAGAGTTGCTGTGTTGGGAAAGCATTCCAAAGACTGCCTCCAAAACTGATAGGGACAAAATGCACTGCTCAGGTTACTATTGGAAACCATGATTTTAGCTGTTTACTGGACACAGGATCCCAAGTGACCACCATTCTACAGTCGTTCTATGAGAGTCACTTACCTCAGCATGAGCTAAAGTCCCTGAATGAGCTCTTGGAAGCGGATTTGGAAGTCAAGGGAGCCAATGGACAAGCAGTACCCTACCTTGTATATGTGGAATTAAGCCTTACCCTCAAAGAGGAGTTCTTGGGTGCGGAGACTGAAGTACCCACTTTAGCTTTGGTGGAACCTGACGTGAAGGACATGCCTCAGATCCTCATTGGCACCAATGCACTAGATGTCCTCTATACCAATTATGTTGAAGAAAATGGATGTTCCCCCGAGTCATTTCTTCCCAGCTACAAAGTCGTTTTGAAAATCCTTGAAGTGGGACAATGTCAAGCAGACACTGGTGTCCTCGGATGGCTGAAGGTCAAAGGCACTGCACCTGAAGTAGTTCTAGCCGGCAGCACAGTGGTTCTTGAGGGTCTCATCCATGTGAGTGGTACTCCTAGTGAGAAGTGGGTTGTGGTGGAGCCTTCTTCATCATCTTCTCTCCCTAATGGATTGCTAGTAGCTAGTTCCCTGTGCACCCTACCTGTAAAACGCCCTCATCGCTTACCAGTTCTGTTAAGAAATGAGACTACCAATGACATCACAATACCCCCAAGAACAGTGTTGGCTGAGCTTCATGCAGTTCAGGAAGTGATGATGAAAGAGCAGGCTGCAGCCTCAAATGCCCCCCAGACCAATAAGATGAGTTTCGATTTTGGCGATTCCCCTGTGCCTCCTGAATGGAAAGACAGATTCACAGAGCAGCTAAATTCAATGCCGGAGGTCTTTGCCCAACACGATTTGGATTTTGGCCACACTGACAGAGTGAAGCATCACATCAAGCTCAGTGATGATACACCCTTCAAACATCAACCTAGACCCATCCATCCCCATCACATTGATGCAGTCCGAAAGCACCTGCAGGAGCTTCTGGATTCTGGCATCATACAGGAGTCAGAGTCCCCATTTGCATCCCCCATAGTCATGGTTCGTAAGAAGAATGGTTCTGTGCGTCTGTGAATTGACTTCCGAAAACTCAATTTCCAAACCATAAAAGATTCCTGTGCGCTGCAAAACTTGGAGGAAGTGTTTTCCTTGTTGACTGGCTCAAAATGGTTCTCAGTGCTCGACTTAAAGTCAGGTTACTACCAGATTGAGATGGAGGAAGCTGATAAGCAAAAAACTGCATTTGTGTGCCCCCTAGGATTCTGGGAATTTAACAGAATGCCACAAGGAATCACTAACGCACCCAGTACATTCCAATGGCTTATGGAGAGATGCATGGGAGATCTCAACCGGATAGAGGCATTGGTCTTCATTGATGACCTCATAGTCTTTTCAGACACCCTGGAAGAGCATGAGTCAAGACTGCTACAGGTGATGCACCGACTGAAAGAGTATGGACTGAAATTATCTCCAGAGAAATGTAAATTCTTTAAAACATCTGTGAGATACCTTGGTCACATTGTGTCACAGCATGGGGTTGAAACAGACCCAGAAAAGATTGAAGCCCTAAAGACCTGGCCAGTACCAGAGAACCTCAAAGAACTGCGGTCCTTCCTAGGATTTTCGGAATATTATCAACGCTTTGTGCAAGATTATTCTAAGATCGTCAAACCTCATAACAATCTCACTCCAGGATATCCTCCCCTCAGGAAGCACAGCAGTACAGCGAAAGAGAAGGCCGACCAGTATTTCCACCTGAAACAACCATTTGGAGAGAGATGGACTTCAGAGTGTCAAAGAGCATTTGATGAGATCATCATCAAGCTGACTACAGCCCCTGTGTTGGGATTTGCAAACCCCAAACTCCCATACATTTTACACACTGATGCCAGCACGACAGGACTTGGTGCTGAGCTATATCAAGAGCAAGACAGACAGATGAGAGCCATATCCTTTGCAAGCAGGGGACTGACAAAGAGTGAGGCTAAATATCCTGCCCACAAGCTTGAATTCTTGGCTTTAAAATGGGCTGTCACCACCAAGTTCAGTGACTATCTTTATGGAACTGACTTCACTGTTATCACAGACAGTAATCCTTTGACCTATATCCTGACCTCTGCAAAGTTAGACGCTACAAGTTACAGGTGGTTGTCAGCGTTATCAACATACTCTTTTAAGATCCAGTACAGAGCAGGAACTCAAAATCAGGATGCTGATGGGTTGTCACGGTGATCACATGGAGAGCTTATGAATGATCCAGTGTCAAGGAAGGAAAGTGAAAGGATTAAGCAGTTCACTCTAAATCATCTGACCGACAAGAAGAACCAAGAGGTTGTCCTCCCCCAAGCAATAAAAGCCATTTGCGAAAAACATGATGTCCAGTGGTCTCATCCAAGTGCCATGAGCCCATATCCCTCAGTCACCCTGGTGGAGTCTCTCACAGTCAATTGTAAAGCTCTACCGAGTGCCTTCGAGAAGGAAGGTGAGCACGGACTACCAGTGATTCCTCATTTATCTGAAGAGGAGTTAAAAACTAAGCAGAGAGATGGTTGTACCCTAAGAGCAGTCACTGAACACTTGGAGAGTGGGGACATGCCTTCCCCGTCGTTGAGAAGAGAGCTCCCCGATTTAGGGTTGTGGCTTCGAGAGTGGAAACGGCTGGAGCTGAAAAATGGAGTGCTCTACCGACTGCAACAAGAACAAGGACAGATGACACATCAATTGGTGCTGCCAGTGGAACTGCGAGCCACGGTGTTGAGAAGCTTACATGACGATTTAGGTCACTTAGGCATGGAGCGGACTCTTGACCTTGTCAGATCTCGATTCTATTGACCTAGGATGTCCTTAGGAGTTGAGCAGAAAATCAAGACCTGTGAACACTGTGTGCGCCGAAAGACCCTACCTGAAAGAGCAGCACCCTTAACAAACATCAAGACCAGCCGACCGTTGGAGTTGGTTTGCATGGACTTTCTTTCTTTGGAGCCTGACTGGAGTAACACAAAAGACATATTGGTGCTGACGGACCATTTCACCAAATCTGCAGTCGCCATACCAACGCGGAACGAGAAAGCGCAAACAGTGGCAAAGTGTGTGTGGGAAAACTTCCTGGTGCACTACGGTTTCCCAGAAAAGCTCCTGAGTGACCAAGGCCCAGATTTTGAATCCTGCACCATTAAAGAACTCTGTTCAATTGCTGGTATTCAAAAGGTGAGGATGACGCCTTATCATCCGAGAGGGAACCCTGTGGAGAGATTTAATAGGACCCTTCTACAGATGCTGGGTACACTAGAGAACAAGGATAAGTGTCATTGGCAAGAGTTTGTCAAGCCGCTCGTGCACGCATACAACTGCACTCGAAATGATGTGACGGGGTTTGCACCATATGAACTTATGTTTGGCAGACAACCTCAGTTGCCTGTGGATTTGGCATTGGGTCTCCCTGCTAATGATGCACCTAAGTCACACTCCCAGTATGTGCGTGATCTGAAAAGCTGCCTAGAAGAGAGCAATAAAATTGCCACTGAGAATGCAACAAAGATGGCTGAACGCAACAAGCTTCATTTTGACAAACAGGTTGTTGAGTCCACTCTTGACACAGGAGACCGCGTCCTTGTGAGAAATGTGCGTGTGAGGGGGAAACACAAGTTGGCGGATAAATGGGAACCGGATATCCATGTGGTGATCAAGCGTGCTGGGGACCTTCCTGTCTATTTGGTTCAACCAGAAAGCAAGGATGGTCGACTTCGAACCCTACATTGAGATCTCTTGCGCCCTTGTGGATTCTTACCAGTTAGAGAGCCAGAAAAATCCACAAAGCCAGTTGTCAACCGACCCAGGACAAGAATGCAGGTCGGAAGTGCTGTCACAGATGAGTCTGAAATCCCAGAAGATACTTCCAGTTCAGAAGATGAAGGTCATTACCTCTACTTACCTGAACAAATCTTGAACACTGACTTGATTGAAAAGATCATCTCTACCCAGTCAGAACAAGTACCTTCAAATGAGGGACATCTGATAGCGCAAGCTGACCAAGGTGCTGAGCCACCAGTTGGGCAGCATTCTGCCCCCTTTGACCCTGAGGAAAATAATGATTTTCTTGGTGCAGGGCAGATGGAGAAGGAAAAGGGGTATTCGTTTCAGCCCAGAGCATCGGTTAACAGAGAAAATGTCATCATCCCTGAACCAAGAAGATTTCTGGTTGAAACCCATCCAGAGATTCCCCTGACAGCCCTAATATATGTCATGAAACATTACCCACTCACCCAAGTATGCTGGACAGTGACTCTGATCGGAGTGAATCTCCATCTGATGAGCTCAAGCTCATAGATGAAACTTTTCCTGTTTTCATGGATCGTTCAGTTGATGACTGCGGCAGAGGTGGAAGGTTGCATGCTAGTGGACTAGAGGAAGAGTGTACAGGGAAAGGGAGCCATGAGCCTACAGAGCCTACACATTCTGAGAGCCCTGATGAGAAGACAACCCTCTCAACCACCATGCAAAACGGTGGGAGGGCAGCTATTGTCAGATGTTCCCAGAGGCACCGACAACAACCTGAAAGACTACAGTACACTCAGTTAGGAAATCCCTTGCTGTCCATTGGTCATTGTCTTTTCCAAGGTTCGAATGCAGCTTTTTCAGATGCCCTACATGGCTGTAGTTCAGCTAAAATTCATGGGGAAATGTCTTATCAGACATGTAGGTGTAACGGGACATACACACCTTTAAGGGGGGAGGGTGTAACCCAGGTCACTGGGCTTAGAACATGAGATTGAAAAAGGAACAAAACAAAGGATTTAACAATATTAAATTGTATTCTTTAAAAGAATAAATGTGGCACCATTTAAATAAAATGGTGCATTGTGAAAAAAAAACACCCAACATTAATTTTAATATTGGAAGCTATTCTTTCCAGTTCAATGGGTGTGAATGAGTTTTCCATCTTTTGCAGAATTCAGGTGACATTTTGAGTGAAATGGCCCTTTAGCAAGTTCACGTGTTACTACATGATGGACATACACTCAGCAAAAATATAAACGCAACACTTTTGCTGTTGCTCCCATTTTGTATGAGATGAACTCAAAGAGCTAAAACTTTTTCCACATACACAATATCACCATTTCCCTCAAATATTGTTCACAAACCAGTCTAAATCTGTGATAGTGAGCACTTCTCCTTTGCTGAGATAATCCATCCCACCTCACAGGTGTGCCATATCAAGATGCTGATTAGACACCATGATTAGTGCACAGGTGTGCCTTAGACTGTCCACAATAAAAGGCCACTCTGAAAGGTGCAGTTTTATCACACAGCACAAAGACACAGATGTCACAAGATTTGAGGGAGCGTGCAATTGGCATGCTGACAGCAGGAATGTCAACCAGAGCTGTTGCTCGTGTATTGAATGTTCATTTCTCTACCATAAGCCGTCTCCAAAGGCGTTTCAGAGAATTTGGCAGTACATCCAACCAGCCTCACAACCGCAGACCACGTGTAACCACACCAGCCCAGGACCTCCACATCCAGCATGTTCACCTCCAAGATCAACTGAGACCAGCCACTCAGACAGCTGCTGAAACAATCGGTTTGCATAACCAAAGAATTTCTGCACAAACTGTCAGAAACCGTCTCGGGGAAGCTCATCTGCATGCTCATCGTCCTCATCGGGGTCTCGACCTGACTCCAGTTCGTCGTCGTAACCGACTTGAGTGGGCAAATACTCACATTCGCTGGCGTTTGGCACGTTGGAGAGGTGTTCTCTTCACGGATGAATCCCGGTTCACACTGTCCAGGGCAAATGGCAGACAGCCTGTGTGGTGTCGTGTGGGTGAGCGGTTTTCTGATGTCAATGTTGTGGATCGAGTGGCCCATGGTGGTGGTGGGGTTATGGTATGGGCAGGCGTCTGTTATGGATGAAGAACACAGGTGCATTTTATTGATGGCATTTTGAATGCACAGAGATACCGTGACGAGATCCTGAGGCCCATTGTTGTGCCATACATCCAAGAACATCACCTCATGTTGCAGCAGGATAATGCATGGCCCCATGTTGCAAGAATCTGTACACAATTCTTGGAAGCTGAAAATGTCCCAGTTCTTGCATGGCTGGCATACTCACTGGACATGTCACCCATTGAGCATGTTTGGGATGCTCTGGACCGGCGTATACGAAAATTCCTTATTTTTTTTGTTTGTTCCTAAAGTATCTTAAATACACCAAGATTCAGTTCAGTAACCACATAGCATATTTTCCAGTGTTGCCTAATAAAGTTGGCTCTCAAAATAAAAGAAAAAAAACAACAAAAAAACTCTTTTAAAATTAGATTTAGCGTATTAAAATAGGACTGAAGTTAGGTTTAAATAGATTAAAGGTAGATTGCAAAAAGGGTTCAAAAGTTATCTGGTTTAAAAGCTACCTCATCTCACTCGGTGAGAGAATTTCTTGAATTTTTTTTGAGAGACAAATTGTACCGATAGCTTTTACTATTGCATTGTCAAAACACTTTTTTATTTATTGTTATCATTATTGTTTTATGTTATTCCATTCTATGTTCCACACTTAATACAGCAGTGTTCTACAAAACCTACCTGTTGTCCATGAGTCTCGTTTACTCTTGCTACTTGGTTTTCAGCCAAAATACTCAATTCTCTAGAGAGCGAACCAAAAAAATTTTGGGGGATGCAATGGTCCAGATGCTCATTGTTAATGCAGTCTATGTGCCACTCAGTGTCTGATGCAGTAATTAGGTCTGAATTGGGTTTCAAAAGCCATCATTAACACCTAAACAGAAAAAAACAAGGTTACAATGGGCTAAGGAAAAGCAATCGTGGACTGTGGATGACTGGATGAAAGTCATATTCAGTGATGAATCTCGAATCTGCATTGGGCAAGGTGATGATGCTGGAACTTTTGTTTGGTGCCGTTCCAATGAGATTTATAAAGATGACTGCCTGAAGAGAACATGTAAATTTCCACAGTCATTGATGATATGGGGCTGCATCTCAGGTAAAGGCACTGGGGAGATGGCTGTCATTACATCATCAATAAATGCACAAGTTTACGTTGATATTTTGGACACTTTTCTTATCCCATCAATTGAAAGGATGTTTGGGGATGATGAAATCATTTTTCAAGATGATAATGTTGTGTGGGCTGCCCGAAGAGGAGGTACTGCTGGCTCACCGCCAGAGGGCGCCCTGCCTGTTGTCGGGTTTCAGGCACCAGAGGGTGCAGTGGCCTGGTGTGATCACCAGGTACACCAGAGCTTCAGCTGTCACACATCACTCATCATCATCACGCCAACCATAAAAGCTTGGGAGAGACACCATAACTCTGCCGAGTTATCAGCTTACCCTACACGTAAACCTCTTAGCCGTTTTGTGCCGTTCGCACATGTTTTGCTTCTGAACTCTTTGCAGTCATAACCTTTTGTATACTTGCAGCTTGGAGCTGGGTTTGTGGAAGTTTGGGAGGAGCTGGCGTTTCCACTCCTCACTTTCATATTTCTAAGTAATACATAAGGCACTGCACGAACTCTATGTTCCTGTTTTCTGTAAGTGGAGGTTTTTCCCCCAGGAAGGAACTGTATTGTTGCTGACTGTTTGCTGGGTGTACACACACCCACCTTAACCTGTGTCTGTTCCTGCCAGCAGTACCGGATCTGACAGCTGGAAGCGGTGGCTACCTGGGGACTCAGGACTTGGCGGCTCCGGCATATTGCAGGTCTCCGTTGGCGGTGGAACATCGTGGGTCCCAGCTCTTCTCTGGTTAGGCGTCTCCTACCCTCGGGCCTGCCCACGCATCATTTGGTTTTTTTGATTGACAGACTAAAAGCATTTTTGAACTGTTGTGCACATTTGCAGCAATAAATTGTATTTATTGGAATCTCTATTGGCCGTTCATTTACGCCCCCTGATGTGGGTCCGTGCATTTCACTTTCCCCAACAGATAATGCATCTTGCCATAGAGCAAAAACTGTGAAAACATTCCTTGCAAAAAGACACATAGGGTCAATGTCATGGCCTGCAAATAGTCCGGATCTTAATCCAATTGAAAATCTTTGGTGGAAGTTGAAGAAAATGGTCCATGACAAGGCTCCAACCTGCAAAGCTGATCTGGCAACAGCAATCAGAGAAAGTTGGAGCCAGATTGATGAAGAGTACTGTTTGTCACTCATTAAGTCCATGCCTCAGAGACTGCAAGCTGTTATCAAAGCCAGAGGTGGTGCAACAAAATACTAGTGATGTGTTGGAGCGTTCTTTTGTTTTTCATGATTCCATAATTTTTTCCTCAGAATTGAGTGATTCCATATTTTTTCCTTCTGCTTGGTCTAAAAAAGTAACCGTTACCGACTGACACAATTTTTTTCCCTGATTTCTTATAGTGTTTCTTAAAGCTAGAAAGTTGCCATTTGAAATGACTTTAGTTTTGTGTCATGTCTGTGATCTGCTTTTTTCTACAAAATTAAACAACTGAATGAACAGTCTTTTCAGTATACAAATGACGTCATAAAAGGTACGTGACTGCTGATCACGTGACCACGATAAATATCATAGTTCTCTCCAATAATAATAATAATAATAATAATAATAATAGTGCTGTATATCAAATCAAATCTAATCAATTTTATTTATATAGCGCCAAATCACAACAAACAGTTGCCCCAAGGCGCTTTATATTGTAAGGCAAGGCCATACAATAATTACGGAAAAACCCCAACGGTCAAAACGACCCCCTGTGAGCAAACACTTGGCAACAGTGGGAAGGAAAAACTTCCTTTTAACAGGAAGAAACCTCCAGCAGCAGGCTCAGGGAGGGGCAGTCTTCTGCTGGGACTGGTTGGGGCTGAGGGAGAGAACCAGGAAAAAGACATGCTGTGGAAGAGAGCAGAGATCAATCACTAATGATTAAATGCAGAGTGGTGCATACAGAGCAAAAAGAGAAAGAAACACTCAGTGCATCATGGGAACCCCCCAGCAGTCTAAGTCTATAGCAGCATAACTAAGGGATGGTTCAGGGTCACCTGATCCAGCCCTAACTATAAGCTTTAGCAAAAAGGAAAGTTTTAAGCTTAATCTTAAAAGTAGAGAGGGTGTCTGTGTCCCTGATCTGAATTGGGAGCTGGTTCCACAGGAGAGGAGCCTGAAAGCTGAAGGCTCTGACTCCCATTCTACTCTTACAAACCCTAGGAACTACAAGTAAGCCTGCAGTCTGAGAGCGAAGCACTCTATTGGGGTGATATGGTACTATGAGGTCCCTAAGATAAGATGGGACCTGATTATTAAAAACCTTATAAGTAAGAAGAAGAATTTTAAATTCTATTCTAGAATTAACAGGATGCCAATGAAGAGAGGCCAATATGGGTGAGATATGCTCTCTCCTTCTAGTCCCTGTCAGTACTCTAGCTGCAGCATTTTGAATTAACTGAAGGCTTTTCGGGGAACTTTTAGGACAACCTGATAATAATGAATTACAATAGTCCAGCCTAGAAGATAGAAATGCATGAATTAGTTTTTCAGCATCACTCTGAGACAAGACCTTTCTAATTTTAGAGATATTGCGCAAATGCAAAAAAGCAGTCCTACATATTTGTTTAATATGCGCATTGAATGACATATCCTGATCAAAAATGACTCCAAGATTTCTCACAGTATTACTATAGGTCAGGGTAATGCCATCCAGAGTAAGGATCTGGTTAGACACCATGTTTCTAAGTACAATAACTTCAGGTTTATCTGAGTTTAAAAGCAGGAAATTAGAGGTCATCCATGTCTTTATGTCTGTAAGACAATCCTGCAGTTTAGCTAATTGGTGTGTGTCCTCTGGCTTCATGGATAGATAAAGCTGGGTATCATCTGCGTAACAATGAAAATTTAAGCAATGCCGTCTAATAATACTGCCTAAGGGAAAAATGTATAAAGTGAATAATGTTGGTCCTAGCACAGAACCTTGTGGAACTCCATAATTAACCTTAGTCTGTGAAGATGATTCCCCATTTACATGAACAAATTGTAATCTATTAGATAAATATGATTCAAACCACCGCAGCGCAGTGCCTTTAATACCTATGGCATGCTCTAATCTCCGTAATAAAATTTTATGGTCAACAGTATCAAAAGCAGCACTGAGGTCTAACAGAACAAGCACAGAGTATATGTCCACATACATTCAACTATGAGTAAAAATTTTGAAATGACTGAACTTGTGTGCACACATACACATATTGAACTGGATCACACTGTACACATTGTGTTGAATGTGCATCAATAACAATTATATTTATCAATAATTGTACTCTAAATACACAGAACCAAAATCATCTGTTTCTGTGTGAACAAAGGAACAAAGGTCATAAAGGGGTTTTCTTTGATAAAACATAATTTGTTAACTTCATGCAAGTTAACAAACGTTTCCATCAATATATAAATAATTAACTTTGACAGGATTCCAAATGGGGAAGCACGGTGGATTAGTGGTTAGCACTGTTGCCTCACAGCAAGAAGGTCATGGTTCGATTCCCACCTGTGGCCTTTCTGTGTGGAGATTGCATGTTCTCGCCATGTTTGCGTGGGCTCCCTGCATGTGGTCTGACTCGGTGGATTGGAAACTTTAAATTGTCCGTAGGTGTGAGTGTGTTTGTTTGTCTGTGTGTGACCCTGCGACAGACTGGTGCCCTGTAACCCGCCTCACGCCCCATGACTGCTGGGATAGGCTCCAGCCCCCTGTGACCCTTAACTGGAGTAATCAGTTGAAGATGAGTGAGTGAGGATTCCAAATGTGTTCCCCACCTGCGACGTGGATGAGACACCTGCAGCTGTAAAGGATTTATGATTCTATGAGCGAATGGTTTCATCAGCCAATAGTTCTGAAAGCAAATGGGTCATCAACTATGAAATTATTGTTTTATTTTATTTCAGTGTTGAAAGTTTAAACAGATCCGATATGTTCCAGCTTCCAAATTCTGCAGACATGAAGACACAACATCACACAATCCAGATGGGCACACAGCCTGAATTTATTAATTCCACATGGTCCACATTTATTAAATCCATTTTTGTATAATACTGAATAAATTCAGCTTTGATTAAAATTCCATTCAACATGGTTTCTAAATCCTCAGATTTGGTACACAGACATGATACTTTACACCAGTTTATCACCCAAAAGTCACGGAAAAAGTAACAAGAAAAACCAAAACTGCTTAATTATGGAAGGAAATGTTGTCTCCCTTCTTCCTCACTTTGTATCTTTGCCAACATGCGCAGCTTTCCAGCATTTTGCACCTGTTTCTTAACGAGACTCATTGAGCGTCTGTCCGCGCTGCCCTCTGAGTTGCCCTGATAGAAAATGGTGACCACGCCCCCTTGCCGGCACGCGAGTATTTTATTCGTTGGACGTTTCTCCTGGTATGTAAATTATCAGCCAATCACACGTCATTAACGCGATTAGCATACAATTAACATACCAATGCGCATGCGCCGAAAGGTCTCGGGAAGACGCACGTTTATAATTATCCACCTGTGACATACATGTACTTTGTTTTTCTGGATACTACAGGGTGGGCCAGAAAAAAAGTACTTATTGAACAACAGGAAGTCTGTTGTTTTTGCGTTTTGTTTTGTTTTGTTTTTCTAATTGTTTGGAAATTGATTTTTTTAATCCTTATGTTTATAGTTTATATTTCTTTTGTTTAATAAAAGAAGATGAATTTGATTACATCAAATTTCACTGTTGAATGTGTTTTTAATCCTGATGATTCTGTTCATGGTTCTGTTTATAGTTTATATTTCTTCTGTTTAATAAAAGAAGATATATTTGACCTCAAATTTCAATCAAATAAAATAAAATAATCAATCAAATTTTTCTAATAAAAGTGAAGCCAAGAAAACCACATTTAACAGATTCCACTGATAAACTGCATTGCGAGATGGACACTATCTTAAACTGTACTAACAGCAAAAAAAAAAAAAAGGAAGTGCTTTTTTATGGAGTGATACGTTAGTTTAAAGATTGAAATGCACCAGTCAGACAGTCAGCATTAAATTGTCTACTTTTTCTTGAGCAAACAGGAGAAATTTTTGGAATTATTCCAACATCACTACTGTTAGATAATATCTGTGCTAATTCTTTGTTTTATGTTAGCTATCAAGTATTTGTGTTATTTGTTTGAAAGTTCTGAGAAATATTAAGTTAAGTTTTACTTCATCATGTGTCCAAGTTCCAGACACATGGAGATCTTCCCCTGTTGGTGAGAGCCAGTAACATTAGAAATGTGAGACACACCCATGTTAACACCCACAAGGTATAAAAAAATGTTGTATGAGTAATTTTAGGGGCCTTTCACAAGATGGGCACTGTCTCTGAGGTCAGGCCTGGTTTTTAACGTGACATTTAATAAACTCAAAATGAGGAATACAATGGTTTGATTTTTGGTAAGGGGCAGAATCTTGCATAAAGGACTGGGTAAAAATAACACTACACTCCAACAGCATGAAGCTCGGCTTTTTGGAGCACATAATACAACTTATTATCAGTACATTTTACCCAGAATGCAAGTGGTGGCCAGTGTTTGTTCACCTTTCGGCGCATGCTCATTGCTATGTTAATCATATGCTAATTGTGTGAATTACGTTGTGGGTAGTGACTTTGTGTGACATACCAGGAGAAACATCCTGCGAATAAAATACTCGCTGCCGAGTGCGACTGCGGACTCTAGTTCACATATTGGACTCTGTGGTTCTAGTTCTCATATTGGGCTCTGTGGTTCTAGTTCTCATATTGGCCTCTGTGGTTCTCGTTCACATATTGGACTCTGTGGTTCTTGTTTACATATTGGACTCTGTGGTTCTAGTTCTCATATTGGGCTCTGTGGTTCTTGATCTCATATTGGGCTCTGTGGTTCTTGATCTCATATTGGCCTCTGTGGTTCTAGTTCTCATATTGGCCTCTGTGGTTCTTGTTTACATACTGGACTCTGTGGTTCTCGTTCACATATTGGACTCTGTGGTTCTTGTTTACATATTGGACTCTGTGGTTCTAGTTCTCATATTGGGCTCTGTGGTTCTAGTTCTCATATTGGCCTCTGTGGTTCTTGTTTACATACTGGACTCTGTGGTTCTCGTTCACATATTGGACTCTGTGGTTCTTGTTTACATATTGGACTCTGTGGTTCTAGTTCTCATATTGGGCTCTGTGGTTCTTGATCTCATATTGGGCTCTGTGGTTCTTGATCTCATATTGGACTCTGTGGTTCTAGTTCTCATATTGGGATCTGTGGTTCTTGATCTCATATTGGGCTCTGTGGTTCTTGATCTCATATTGGCCTCTGTGGTTCTTGTTTACATACTGGACTCTGTGGTTCTCGTTCACATATTGGACTCTGTGGTTCTTGTTTACATATTGGACTCTGTGGTTCTAGTTCTCATATTGGGCTCTGTGGTTCTTGATCTCATATTGGGCTCTGTGGTTCTTGATCTCATATTGGACTCTGTGGTTCTAGTTCTCATATTGGGATCTGTGGTTCTTGATCTCATATTGGGCTCTGTGGTTCTTGATCTCATATTGGACTCTGTGGTTCTTGATCTCATATTGGGCTCTGTGGTTCTGATGCCATCTATCAGTTATGAAAACCCACTGAAGTGTTTCAACGATGAGTGAAGTTGATTTGTGGTTTCACTGTTGATTGTCCTGAAAAGACTAATGGGTTGAAGAAGTCCTATTAATATTGACCAGGTGAGTAATAAAAATTGATACATTTATTGTATTATTCATAAATTACATCATTTATGAGGATTCATTAAAAAAAATAAAATTTATGAAAAATGAACTTGATACCTTTGTAGTTACTAAAGCTCTACACATCACCCTTATTCTGAAGAAATCTGAACCAATACACTTGTTCTCCACTCCTCAGGCATCTTCTCACTTTTCTAATTGTTATTAAACAATAAGGTTACATACTCCACTGTCATCTCCCCGAAACATTTTCATGCCTTCATTCCTGGTGTGTGATACTGCAAGATTTGGTATCGATCCGATACCAAGTAAATACAGGGTCAGTATCGCTGATATTGATACTTTTTAATAATTAAGGTGGGTGCATCATCAAATTGTTAAACCTGAATGAATTTTCATGACCTTCAAGTGTTTTGGATTATTACTTAGTTAACCATGACAAAATTCAGGCAAAGTTTATAGGTCAATAGGAAATACTTTACTGTTATAATAAAAGTTTTTGTTCAGAAACAACAGAACAGTAACAAAACCATTTTCCCCATAGATTGTCATGTCTGGATTTTTCTTAAGTAAAGAAAACTGTACAAAATTATCATTCAAGAACAAATTAAAGAAAACTCTTTTTTCATGTAGTGTTCAGAAATTACAACACAAAAATTAAATTTCTCCCATCATTGCACTTTTTTGTGGATTTTTCTTAACTAAACAAAGTGTACAAAATTATCACTCCACAACAAATGTCATAAAACAAGTACAATTTCAAGGGGAATGTATGATCATGAAACACAATACAATAATAAAACAAAATTTCTCCCTTCAGTGCACATATTTTCTGAATGCAGCAGTGCATGCATTAAGAGAAACTGAAACTAAAGCATCAGTTTCATTACACTGGTATCAATCAATATTTATACCAATAGTAGTATTGATATTGATATTTGGATCAATCCACCCACCACTATCCTCCAGTGGTATGTCATCTGGACCAACTGCCTTTCCATTTCATCATCCTCTTAGCTGTTCTCACTTCATCCTTACAAATCTGTTGCACTTCCTGATTAGTCTCTCCACATCATTATCTTCTCATTTTCTTCAATCATCTCCTCCTCAAAGTATACCCTCTACCTTCTTAACACACTCTCCTTGTATGCCATCACATTTCCAGTTTCCATCTGTGCATTCTTTCCAGCTCAGTCTTGAATGAGGGCTGAACCCAGCATTTGATGGTGGAAGTTGAAGGAGGAAGGCTGTCATGAAATTGAGGGAGGGGTGCAGGGGCGGTCCTGGAGGCGGGTCGACCGGGCAGCCACCCGGGGCGGCATCACGGGGGGGCGGCACGACCGTGCGGAAAAAAAAAAACCTGTCCAACAAAAAAAAAAAACGGGGGGGGTGTCCTGACGGGGGGGTTCGTGGTTACGTTACAGCAGAGCAGCGCCCCCATCCTCCCCCTCCCCCCGTCCCATGGTGGGAGGCGCGCATCTGGCACCTGTACAATCCACTGTCCTCAGATAACGTTGGGCTCTGTGTTAGCCAACAGAATGGTAGCCCCATAATACACGCCGACACCGTTCCACCAGTGGAACGATGTAATAGTCATTGAAATGTTGACTACCAAGAACTACACTACGACAGAGGCGATTGCTCTAAGACTGCATGGGAAGCTGAGCTTCCCCTAAAATGTAAAAAAATAAGTGATTAAATATATACTACTGTTGTGTGTACATGTCATTGACTAAATATGCGCTACAACGCGCTCAGCTTCTTATCACTGGTAACGACGCGGCTTTCCTCTCACTCAAACCCGCAGTCTCACAGTGCTTTAAACAGTGTGGACGCTGAGCGTCCACATAATTCAATAGCGAAGCAAAGACTGCAGCGAAACGAGATGAGTCATTGGATAAATACTGGGCTTTGTCCCGCCCATCGGACGCTCAGTGTGTCTGGGGGTCTATGGGGCAGTGGGCCGGCCTCGGATGATGATTGGATGATCTGTCTGAAGCTGAATCCCTTTTTGATTGACAGCGAAATGAGCGAATCAGCGATCTTTTGGTGTAAACATTTTTTAATTTTCATTCTGTTCTGAGTTGAACCGGAGACTTTTCTAATCCTCTTAGCGGCTTTCTTTGTTAAAAATGACTAGCGACAAATCGAGCTTCTATTTCTGGTGTTTTTTTTGTAGCTGCTTGGGTTTGGAGACGGACTTCTATCACTCTTTCTGACTTCTATCGCAGTTTCTGTCCCTACCGAGCAGCGGGTGCTGCTGAGCTCCTCCACCGTCACAAAGCACTCAGGCGGACAAACTTCACACTAGCCTCGCGCCAGTCCCAGCTAGCGAGCTAGCTAGGTAGCAAGCTGCACATAATAGCAGACAATTTGAATGTTGTGGACCGGATTTTGGTGAAGCCATTTGATAGTCTTCCTTACGAAGAAGCCGTGGCTGCTGTCGTGGCTTCAGCTCTCAATGGTTTGCACACCAAAGTTAAAGCAATTGCCCCCAGTGCAATGTTTGTGCATTGCTATGCACACAGACTGAATCTGGTTCTGTCTCAGGGGGCTAAATGCTTATCTGAGTGCAGAATATTTTTTGCGTCACTCTCTGGGTTTGCCACATTTTTCTCAAAATCCACAAAGAGGATGTCTTTTCTTGAGTCTGCAGGCTGCTCAAGGTTGCCCAGAAATGCTCCTACTCGATGGAATTTCACATCACGGATAGTGAGCACTTATTTATATGGTGCGACTTTAATGGAGGTTTAAGTCTTGTTCATTATGGTGAATGGTACTCTATGATAATGCAAAGTGCACTCTGTTGGTAAAACTGAATGACTTCTGCAATATTTTGACCATCGGGTGGTGCTGTAGTGCAGTTGTGCTTTCTTAAATACCTGTACTGTACATAGTTGTAATGTGAAGTCACTGAATCTTTTGTTTTTTATGTTCAAAAACTTTATTGAAGTAATTATTGTTTATCGTTGTGTTTGTTATTGCAGTAGTCATCAAAACCGGAAATTTGTTCTTTAAAATAGCTGTTGTGAGTTAATTTGTGGGATTGTGGGTGTTCTGGATGAAGTTAGTGTTTTCATGGGTGGTGGGGCGGAGGTGGTGGCCACGTTAGTGTGCGCGGGGGAGGAGGCACGCAGGGGGTTTCGCCCGGGGAGTGAATCACTCTAGGACCGCCACTGGAGGGGTGAGACAGGCACTGGGTGTTGAACAACTGGACAGCAATTGCAGGAGTTAAGGTACAGGGTGTGGAAGATGAAGGAAGACAGAGTCTTGATGATGGAGTGAAAAAGTCGAGAAAACTACAAGGAGGAAGACGCTGGTGAAAAATATTTGGGATAGAGAAATGAAGAAGGTAGACAGGAGTACAAAGAGGAGATGCAGCATAAGATGGAGAGAGATGGGGCAAAGGTTAAGGAAAAGGTGTACAGCAAGCCGTATGTGAAGTTGAACTCTAAGAAAGGATTGAAAGAGTCTTCAACCAATCTTCTCTATTGGTTGTTTGAGTTGAACTCCATTCAAATAAAAAAAAAAATAGCGTCACTGTCCAAATACTTATGAACCTGAGTGTGTATGTTCACATTTACTCTCCATTATGTGGGGCTTGAATAGACTATTCACATGAAAGCACAGCTATCCAAAAATGAACTAAACAAAAGGCCGAGAAGCTTCTGTTTCCCCTGTTGTAACTTTTGTTTTTAGCAATCGGTGCAAGTTGCCACACAGAATAGAAGGTGTGCCTGTCACTAGAAAGAAAACTACGGCAAGTTTCTGTTCAGTTAAAGTGAAAGTGTAAGGTTTCATGTTTAGCTCCACCTTGATTGTAAATAATATAAAATGCCTCTTCCGTGATGCCAGGCCACTTCAGCACTCAGCTGACCACACAGAGTCCACGGTGAGTGTACTGCTCCATTTTTACAAATCTGTTTGTAACCCAAATTTGTTAACCTTAACTAAATTAATTCCTATGTTATCTGACAGAACAATTTGATTAGGTTCCTTCAAAGCTGCGATGTCTCAGTACACGTTGGTTTTCTTTGACCTGGAGACGACTGGATTAGGTAAGAAACCCTCTTCAATCTGCCCCCTTTCCTCCACTCTCATAGGTCTGTTTCTGTCGGGTGCTTCGGTCAGATAAAATAAGAAGAATATGCTGTGAAAAGGTTTGTGGATACTTGAGATTTTACACATTTGAAATTTTTATGAAATCAATTTTTTTTTTTTAAATTAATACAGTTGTGCTCAAAACTTTACATACCCTGGCAGAATTTTTGCTTTTTGGATATTTTTAAGAGAATATGAATGACAACACAAAAACTTTTTTTTCACTCATGGTTAGTGGTTGAGTGAAGCCATTTATTGTCAAACAACTGTTTCTTCTTTTTAAATCAAAATAACACGTTTTGCATTTTGTATCACCAGTTATCCATCTTCATGATGAAGTGGTATAGAGGAGGATTTTCTTAAAAAGAAGACCTGAAAGTTTAGCTACAAATTGCCAGAAGGTATATCTGAGATGCAAGCCTGGATTTGATCTGTTTTGGTGAAAGAAAATCCTTCTCTGCTCTACTCCACTATGAAGCTAAGAGTAGTGATGCAAAATGCAAAGCTTGCACTGTGCACGATTTCTCTAATCACAGCCACATAAGCCCATAACTTCTCCTGGGTTGTCTGGGTGTTTTGGTGGCTTTCCTCACTCTTCTCCTTCTTGCACAGTCACTCAGTTTTTGAGAACTGTCTACTCCATGCAGATTTACCATAAAGTGCCATACTGTTTGTATTTCTTTGTAATTAATGTAAATAAAGTCCAAGACATATTCAGTGGCAGCTTTACCATCAGAGAGCCAAAACTACCACAAAAGACTCCAAGCTGTCGTTGATGTTAAAGGGGCAATACACAGTATTAAGAACAGGGGTATGTAAACTTTGGATCAGGTTATGGACCTGACTGTATATAACCAGTAATGTTATAAAAAAAATTTCATTTAACTATTTCTCTACTTACCTGACCTGGATCTGACTGTATATAACCAGTAATGTTATAAAAATAATTTCATTTAACTATTTCTCTATTTGTGGTATCATAAACCTTTGCTCAACATTCTGCTTTTGTGCTGCATTCAGAAGCCTTGGAAGTTCAGAGATTCCAACCTCTAGCTCGGGGAAACTGCCTTAAATACTACATCGAATTGAAATTGTTCCTCAGAAACTCATGAGGAAATCGAGCAGCCCGAGGTAGTGGCATTAACGTTATAGCTATGGCGGCCGTCTTTATGACAGGAGCGACAAGTGTTACTTATGTAGAAAATGCATCTTTAAATGAATTTTTAACAAGACATTACTACAACCCCTGGCAAAAATTATGGAATCACCGGCCTCGGAGGATGTTTATTCAGTTGTTTAATTTTGTAGAAAAAAAGCAGATCACAGACATGACACAAAACTAAAGTCATTTCAAATGGCAACTTTCTGGCTTTAAGAAACACTATAAGAAATCAAGAAAAAAGATTGTGGCATTCAGTAACTGTTACTTTTTTAGACCAAGCAGAGGAACAAAATATGGAATCACTCAATTCTGAGGAAAAAATTATGGAATCACCCTGTAAATTTTCATCCCCAAAACTAACAGCTGCATCAAATCACATCTGCTCGTTGATATTGACCCTATCCCATGACATTGACCCTATGTGTCTTTTTGCAAGGAATGTTTTCACAGTTTTTGCTCTATGGCAAGATACATTATCATCTTGAAAAATGATTTCATCATCCCCAAACATCCTTTCAATTGTCCAAAATATCAACGTAAACTTGTGCATTTATTGATGATGTAATGACAGCCATCTCCCCAGTGCCTTTACCTGACATGCAGCCCCATATCATCAATGACTGTGGAAATTTACATGTTCTCTTCAGGCAGTCATCTTTATAAATCCCATTTGAACGGCACCAAACAAAAGTTCCAGCATCATCACCTTGCCCAATGCAGATTCGAGATTCATCACTGAATATGACTTTCATCCAGTCATCCACAGTCCTCGATTGCTTTTCCTTAGCCCATTGTAACCTTGTTTTTTTCTGTTTAGGTGTTAATGATGGCTTTCGTTTAGCTTTTCTGTATGTAAATCCCATTTCCTTTAGGAGGTTTCTTACAGTTCGGTGACAGACGTTGACGCCAGTTTCCTCCCATTCGTTCCTCATTTGTTTTGTTGTGCATTTTTCGATTTTTGAGACATATTGCTTTAAGTTTTCTGTCTTGACGCTTTGATGTCTTCCTTGGTCTACCAGTATGTTTGCCTTTAACAACCTTCCCATGTTGTTTGTATTTGGTCCAGAGTTTAGACACAGCTGACTGTGAACAACCAACATCTTTTGCAACATTGCGTGATGATTTAAGAGTTTGATAATCCTCTCCTTTGGTGATTCCATAAATTATTCCTCAGAATTGAGTGATTCCATATTTTTTTCCTCTGCTTGGTCTAAAAAAGTAACCATTACTGACTGCCACAATCTTTTTTTCTTGATTTCTTATAGTGTTTCTTAAAGCCAGAAAGTTGCCATTTGAAATGACTTTAGTTTTGTGTCATGTCTGTGATCTGCTTTTTTTCTACAAAATTAAACAACTGAATGAACATCCTCTGAGGCCGGTGATTCCATAATTTTTGCCAGGGGTTGTATATATTACAATATATAGTTATATGTTCAGTTACCAGCACCACACATCAGCAAAAACATCTTTGACAATTTCATTCAACCCAAAAGATAATGTTAGCCTAGCTCTACTGTGGTATAGGCTAAGTAGTTGATAACTCAAATTATAAAAACATATTTCAAAGATACTGAGTCCGAGGGAATCTCATGAACACACTGTTTTCCAGAAGTAGGGATTTTTTTTATGTCTGGTCTTTCTGAATGTGGTTTTGAACACATCATTGTTGTCCATTGTAAAATAAAAGTTGAAATATGACACATTGGCTGTGTGGCTGCCACACTCTCATGAGCGCCACTAGCTTAGCTTATGACAAGCTAAAAGTGGATGCTCGTTATGGCCGAACAACTCTCCAGTTTCTGGGTTTTCTGTGTTAGTAACTCACCCGTGGCCGACGTGCTTGATGAATTCTTGCGCAAAAAGTAGTTCCCAGATAATTGTGATATATTCCTGTGAGATAATGAGTATATCTCATCTAACTAAACCAATTCTAAAATATACCAGTAATAAAATCATGAAGATATCTGAAGTTTTAAGAGTGGCTGTAATAAATATTTAAGAAACCTAAAGTTTATGAGCATTGTAAACATTGACACGATGGAGTTTGATGCGGAAGTGTTCAGAAAGATACGATTGGAATGTTTTGATGACCATTTACAGTTGGCGATGAAAGACTTGGGTGTTAACTTTGTGTTAAAGTCAGTACAAGAAGCTGCACTGGAAGAGATCTATCTGGGACAAAGAGACACATTCTGTGTGTTGTTGCTCCAACGAGAGCGGCACGCTGAGCAGGGTGGTGTGGCTGCATGCTAGCAGCTTCAGCTAATAATAGAACAAACGCCAGTTCAGCCTTTCAGTTTGACCAGAGAGCCTCACTCACCACATATTTTATGTTGTATCTCTGTTACTTTTATTACCTGATTTTTTTTTCTTCTTTTTTTGTAATTTTAGTACACTGTGTACCCAATGTTATTCACAGTAAGCTCCAGGTATCAGCAAATACATCAAATATAAAAACATCAAATAAATCTATTTAGCCTCCTGACCTTTAGGTGTTAAAAGAACTGTGGTAATATTTTTCAAAAAGAGATTTGAGTGTGTGCGTTACAGGTGTTTTGATGTGAAAAGAACCAAAGGTACTGGTGTCTAATCAATTTCCTTTTGACTTGTAAATAAAAATAGAAAATCAAAGATGTTTCCAAAAAAAGAGGCTTGTGGCATGTCTAATGTACTCGTATTAATTTGCATTGATCAAAGTCAGCTTGACCTCAGAAGGCCTTAAAAAAAAAAAAAGTATGGATTTTATTGTTTTAATCATTATAAATTATTAATCACTAATAACTACACATATTTAAACAATGTAAGAGTGTCAAACGTGTTGTGTGGTCATATGAATACATCACAACTGGTCTGACTTAATCACTCTTGAAAGCTAAGTGGAGTTTTTTATTAAAGTGATGTCTAATGTCCAGTATCAAACCAACTTCACTGCGGTGGCATATTGCGATGCACATACTGAGGATTTCTGGAAGTAAATACTTCACCCCATCTCCCTCATATCAAGTTGAATAAAGAAAGAAAAATCCAAACACAAAACTACATTGTCCTACCATGAACTTTAACACTGAAATAGGTCCATGCAAGTGCCACTGTGACCTTGACTGCACTTTGAACAAGAGCAATTGGAGATTTCTGACATCTGCCAATCGAGATCCAGTTCACTTGAGCCAGAATCCGGATCCGGATCCAGATCACCTCCAAAAATTAATGGAGTCTTCTATGGCCTAATATGTGTGTGTGATTCAAATTTGGTGAGAATACGTGAAGTAGTTTTGACATAATCTTTAAAACCCTATAAAGTGGAATCCTGAGCCAGAATCCACATCCGGATCACCTCCAAAATTTAATGGAGTCTTCTATGGCCTAATATGTGTGTGTGGTGAAAATGTTGTCAAAATCCACGCAGTAGTCTTGACGTAATCCTGCTAACAAACAGACAGACAAATGCAGATGATTTTATTACGTCCTTGGTGGACGTAGTAACTGTAATGGTGATGTCATAATGGGTGGTTTATGTCTAGCGGGTTTGTGCATTGCTCTTAAATGTTTGGCTTATGGCTGGTTCCAACCAATTCCAAAGTGTGGCTGGTAGGTCTGTGTTTGCGGTCAAGCTGAGATGGACCGCAATTGTTTGGGCACTGGGCCAAGGAGGTTGCCATCCTATCTTTTACTGTATTATGACTGGGGCATTAACTAGCCTTAAATAGAAATTTTTTTATCGAATAATGTTTTTAATGACCCAAGCAGAGGGTCACCCCTTTGAGTCTGGTCTGCTTGAGCCTGGGGGTTGGTAAGGTTAGACCTTACTTGTGTGAAGATCCTTGAGGCAACTTTGTTGTGATTTGGTGTTATATAAATGAAATAAATTGAAATTGAATGACTAAGGCTGTAAAAAAGTGAACTTATCTTTTAAGACAGTTTATGTCTCCTTTAATCTACTTGTTTTCAACTTTTAGACATCCCACTGTGTGACATCGTCCAGTTGGCGGCTGTCTGTGCTCAAAGAGAGTTTAATGCCTACATGGTGCCCACCCGCCATTTCTCTCAGAGGGCCTCTGACATCACCGGATTCAAGGTCTACAATGGTGCCCTGTATCGCAACGGGCATCCTCTTACCACAGTCTCGCTCTATGAGGTGCTTTCCTCTTTCATCGGATTCCTGCGCTCCTTCCGCCACCCTGTGGTGCTGGCCGCCCACAATGCCAAGGGTTTTGATGCGCCTGTGCTGAAAAGAGCGCTGCACCAGTGTAACCTTTTGCAGGATTTCCAGCAGGTTGTGCACAGTTTTCTGGATACTTACCTGCTAAGCAAAAAACTCTTTCCTTTTCTGGAGAGATATTCTCTGGAGAGTTTGGTAGCCCAGTTCATTAGAAGAGCCTACAACTCCCATGATGCTGTGGAGGACGCCAGAGTGCTGCAAGACCTCTACAGGACATGGGATCCTGAAGAACATGATCTTCTCGGGTGTACATTTAATATTTTGTAGAAGCCAACATGGAGACACGAAGAAAGCAATATGACAACAAAAAGAAAAAAGTCCAGAATTCATTTTAAAACACAATTTTTATTCAGATGGCATGTTTTTACACTGTCCTTTTGGAATCAAAATAAATAAATGAAACAATTTTTGTAACTGCATAGAAATAATGAATACTTGGCCCTGAAATCTGTAGGTACTCAAACTGTGATATTTCATATGATGTCATTTGTTTCTGATGTAACACATTTCATGCCGTTTTCTGTTTTTCTCCTAAATAAATGATTAAATTTACATTCAATCCTACTATGTAAAACTGTGTTTGATGGTGAATTGATGATGATGTCACATCCTGCGATGCTGCTGAGACGATCAAAAGTTTACAAGTTTGTATTTGTTCCAGGTTTTCACCAACTTTTATTTCAAGAACACTTGGTGCACTCTAAGAAATAAAATGTTGAATTTAATTGATAAAGTTAAGGTAACTTTTTCCATATAACTTTGTCAATTAAATGCAACACAATATTGGGATTTAAGTAATAATGTTTCATTTGATTTAATTAATGTCAGTGACAGTGTTGTTTTGCACTTAATTAACAGTGTTATGTGGAAAAAGTTACCTTAACTTTATAAATTAAATTCAACATTTTATGCCTAAGAGTGTACAGGTATGTTTCATTTCTAAGAGTGTGCTAATATTTTTATCTCGACACACTGTGAGTGTTTTATTTCACAGTGAGTTGCCTTCTGTTGCTTTGTCTGTTTTCTGGAGTGGTTAGTTATGTGTCTTAGCTTTATTCTGCTCGACAACATAGTAATTGCTAAAGCAAATTTGTGCACAATGGCTTACAGGCCTCTTTGGGTTTCTTCAAAAGCTTGGAGGAGATTATGGATCGATTAGGGGCGGAGCCACAGCAGCAGCTCATTGGCCCCTCCCAATTCTCTCATTTATTATTTTGACTTAATAACCAGTTCAATTAGGGCAGCACAGTGGCTTAGTGGTTAGCACTGTTGCCTCAGAGCAAGAAGGTCGTGGGGTCAATTCCCGTGGCCTTTCTGTGTGGAGTTTGCATGTTCTCCCCATGTTTGCGTGGGTTTCCTCCGGGTGCTCCGGTTTCCTCCCACATCCAAAGCCATGCGGGTTAGGTGGATTGGAATCTTTAAAATTGTCCGTAGGTGTGTGTGTGTCTGTGTTTGTTTGTCTATTTGTGGCCCTGTGACAGACTGGCGTCCTGTCCTGGGTGTACCCCGCCTCGCGCTCTATGACTGCTGGGATAGGCTCCAGCCCCCCGCGACCCTTAATTGGATTAAGCGGTAGAAGATGAATGAATGAATGAACCAGTTCAATTTGACCTTTTGTTCATAACTGACCAGCACAAACAGAAATTAAAAAGATCTATGACACTGTTTTGCTGTAATAGATTTTATGTTACATGATGACGCATGATGTTTCACAGGATGTATTTCTACAGTATATCGTGTGTCAGAAAAATTCTATATATATGTTATTATATTTGTAATGTCTATTTTATTATGCTAATCACTGACCATTTACTGTGAAATGTCTGTGGCCTTTGAGCGGAGTAAGATGTCCTGTGAGAATGTGAACTTTAAACTCTGCTGCCTTTAAAATGAGCAGACGACAGGAGTGCAAGTTTAATTAGTTAACTGTCCTTGAAGTAGAAGCCGAGAGTAGAACAAGCTGACCCTGTGAAAGCTGACTGGAGCCAGTCCTGTTTTGACGCCGTTGAAAAGCCATAACAATCGTTTATCTGTATGGAGCCAGACTTTGAGATGTTTTTCTGCCTGCACGTTATTCTCATGCTTTGTCTTAATAAAAGCTACAAGGGGCAAGCGAGACCTCAGAACAGATGATGGCACGGAGAGGGAGGGGTCGCCTGTTCTCCTTGCTAGCAAGAAAAAGATTTACAGTCCGGTGTGGTCTTTTTCTGTGATTAATGCTTGGGTTGTCTGTTTTAACAGGTGTAACCCTGACAATGTGCTTGAGGTTTGACCTTCTCCACAGACACAATAATTTGTGGTCCACTACATACAGGATGGGTTTCTTTGATGTTGAGTTGCACAGGTTCTGCTGATATGGTGTTTTGCATAATCGAGTGATGTTCTGCCATCTGTGTGTTGCCGCACTCACTTGTTGCCCGTTTATTCCTGAAGAAGGTCTCTGACACTTGGTGTGAGTGCGGATGTGGGTGTGTTTGTTTGTCTGTGTGTGATCCTGTGACAGACTGGCGTCCTGTCCTGAACCGCACCTCATGCCCTGTGATTGCTGGGATAGGCTCCAGCCCCCATGACCCCTAATTAGAGTAAGCAATGATGGAAAATGAATGAATGTCCAAGAGCCAAGGAAACCTCGTGGAGAGCTTCAGAAAGACCTGGAATTAGAAGGTACAATTGTTTCAAAGAAAACAATAAATAATGTGCTCAACCACAGTTCACCAGATGACACTGGCGAACTTCATATTCATCCATTCATCCTTCCTTGAAGGATGAATGGATGAATATGAAGTTCAAGACCATGTACCGAGACATTCTTCTTGATCAAAGATTTGCTGCCATCAATCAGTATCATGAAGATGAAACAAAGGAGGACAGTTCAGCAAGACAATGATCCCAAACAAACAGACAAGGAAACAAAATTCATTTCAGAGAATGAAAATAAAACTGCTGGAATGGCTCAACCAATAGCTGACTTCAATTCAACAGAAAATCTATGGGAAGAACTAAAGAGCAAAGTTCATATAGGTCCACGGAACCATCAAGTTTTGAAGACGGTTTGTGTGGAAGAATGGGCCAAAAATAACACCTGAGCAATGCATGTGACTAGTTTCTCCATACAGGAGGAGTCTTGAAGCCGTCATTACTAACAGCGGCTTTTCTAAGAAGTATTAAATAAATTTTGGTAAGGGTGTTCAATACTTTTTCCCTGTGTCATTCCATTTTATTTCACATAACTAAATTTCTGAACTTATTTGTTCTGGTTTCTCTTAATATGTGTGTATTTCGTGGGTTGTTACTGACATCTGGTGAAAATTTCATGTCAAAAGCACCTTTAGAAATATACAGTTGTATGCAAAAGTTTGGGCACCCCTGATAATTTTCATGATTTTCCTTCATAAATCATTGGTTGTCTGGATCAGAAATTTCAGTTAAATATATCATATAGCAGATGAACACACTGATATTTGAGAAGTGAAATGAAGTTTCTAGTATTTACAGAACGTGTGCATTAATTATTTAAACAAAATTGGGCAGGTAAGCTCATTGACCCTTGACCTCCTTACACAGGTGAATCCAATCATGAGAAAGAGTATTAAAGGTGGTCATTTGCAAATGTTTCTCCTTTTTGCATCTCTTCTAATGAGTGGCAACATGGGAGCCTCTAAACAACTCTCAAATGACCTGAAAACAAAGATTGTTCAAAATCATGGTTTAGGGGAAGGATACAAAAAGCTATCTCAGAGATTTCAGCTGTCAGGTTCCACTGTGAGGAACATAGTGAGGAAATGGAAGACCACAGGCACAGTACTACTTATGGCCCGAAGTGGCAGGTCAAGAAAAATCTCAGATAAGCTGAAGCGAAGGATGGTGAGAACAGTCATAGTCAACCCACAGACCTGCCCCAAAGACCTACAACATGATCTTGCTGCAGGTAGTGTCTCTGTTCATCGTTCAACTATACAGTGCACTTTGCACAAAAAGATGCTGTATGATGCTGTAATGCAGAGGAAGCCTTTTGTGCATACATGCCACAAACAGAGTCGCTTGAGGTACGCTAAAGAACATTTGGACAGGCCAGCTTCATTTTAGAATAAGGTGCTGTGGACTGATGAAACTAAAATTGAGTTATTTGGACATAACAAGGGGCTGTATGCATGGCTGAAAAAAAACACAGCATTCCAAGAAAAACACTTGCTACCTAAAGTAAAATTTGGAGGTGGTTCCATCATGCTGTGTGGCTGTGTGGCCAGTGCAGGTACTGGGAAGCTTATTAAAGTTGAGGGTCACATGGATTCCAGTCAATATCAGCAGTTTCTTGAGAACAATGTTCATGAATCAGTGACAAAGTTGAAGTTGCACCGGGGCTGGATCTTTTAACAAGACAATGACCCTAAACACTGCTCAAAATCGACTAAGGCCTTCATGCAGAGGAACAAGTACAATGTTCTGGAATGGACATCTCAGTCCCCAGACCTGAATATTATTTAAAATCTGTGGTGTGATTTTAAGCGGGCTGTCCATGCTTGGAAACCAACAAACTTGAGATGTTTTGTAAAGAAGAATGGTCCAAAATACCTTCAACCAGAATCCAGACTCTCATTGGAAGCTATAGGATGCATTTAGAGACTGTTATTTCTGCAAAAAGAGGATCTACTACATATTGAAGTATTTTTTCTGTTGGGGTGCCCAAACTTATGCGCCTGCCTAATTTTGTTTAATGAATTACTGCACACTTTCTGTAAATCCTATAAACTTCATTTCACTTCTAAAATATCACTCTGTTTGCTATATGATATATTTAACTGAAATTGCTGATCCAGACAACCAATGATTTATAAAGGAAAATCATGGAAATCATCAGTGGTGCCCAAACTGTACAACTGTATTTACTGAGTACAATACCCGCTGTGTGTGTGTGTGTGTGTGTGTGTGTGTGTGTGTGTGTGTGTGTGTGTGTGTGTGTGTGTGTATATATATATATATATATATATATATATATATATATATATATATATATATATATATATATATATATATATATATATATATATATATATATATATATATTTATTTGCCCTTCCTGATGCAACTCCAGTTTTACCTGGAGAAACATACACAGCTGCTGGTGTTTCAAAGAGGTCTCCCTGCTTAGCTTCTGGGATCTGACGGAATCAGTATTAGTATTGGTGGAATAGAATTCTTTATGATGCCCCCCCAACTCATGCGGGCTGGCCACATTGTATGTATGAGCAGTGGCGGTTTCCTGACAAATTTTGCAGTGGGGGACACTTGCTGCAAGTTACCCCATTCAGTAATTAACATGTAGCTAACTAGGCAATTTGTTATAAATATAATGATCAATATATAGTACTAACATATACATTGAATAAGAGTAAACTTATGTGGTGAAATTTCTAATCTCCAATTGTTACATTCTTTAACATTATGCCAAAGTTGGGGCTTGTGTTATGTGATCGGTGATAGCAACCAGATCCTTCCTAAATCCGACTGGGAGGTAAAATCCTTCCATTGTGTTCTGGGTCTTCCTCTGGGCCCCCAACTGGGTGGGTTGGTGAGGTTAGACCTTACTTGTGTAAAGCGCCTTGAGGCAACGTTGTTGTGATTTAGTGGTACATAAATTAAATAAATTGTTACATTATGTTGCGTCAATTAGTGACCAGCAAACTTTCCGTGGTCAGATCACCTCATGTAGTAATACTGCCCATAACCAGCAGATGGCATTTGTCTTTTTGAGTCAAATTAAAGTCCTAGGCTCTACAATGACTGAACGCTGGACATGAACATCCATGTGGTCAGGATCTTCACAAATAGGATACTTTTGAACGTAGATTTATCTTATGACAAATACTACAACTTCAATATGGAAAACTACATTATGAACACACTGAATCACATGGGGGTCATTAGTAAGGTAATAAATATATGAAATGATTTAATGTCTGTCTTAACAAACAGAGTACACACACACGTGCACATATATAAATGTTAACGTATGTTTTATTTTTGTTGCGTGTATCACTGTCAGTTTGATTAATCAAAGCACCATCATTTTCTTACTTTATTAAAGAGCGAGCTGTCAGGAACCCAACAGTCACAACACCAACAAAAACACTCTCAAAGCGCCTCTTTGGCAGCTAGTGTGTTATGGTGGCACTCTTCCTGGGCTTCCAGTTGTTTTTAAAATAGTTTTGCTGCTCTTTGAGCTGTTTTTGGTTGTGTCCTGATGATCTTGCAACTCTTTTCTGAAGTCTTTCTTTGTGGCATCAAGCTCTTTTTGTAAGGTGTCCTCCCTCAGTCGAAATATGCACTAAGTCATGCAGCAATTTTTTGAATAAATATCTTGTTGCTTGAAGCTCTTTTTGGAATGTCTTGTCTTGTCCCTCATCCGAAATGTCTTCAGCTGTTTTTGACATTCTTCCTTTGTAGTTTCCAACTCTTTAAGCAGTTTGTCCTCCCTGGATCCAAATGTGATCTGATTGACTTCCATCTCTTTTTTTTTTTATTTTCCGTCTGCGACTTCAAGCTCTTTTTGCATAATTTGTCCTCCCTGGATTGACAAGTGGCCTGATGGTCTTCCAGCTGTTTTTAAATAGTTCCCTTGTGGCTTCAAACTCTTTTTTGAATGTCTCCTCCCTCACCTGTGTTCTGATTGTTGTCCAGCTGTTTTTATATTCTTTCTTTGTAGCTTCCAGCTCTTTTAATAATTTGTCCTCCCTGGATCGAAACGTGACCTGATTGTCTTACATCTCTTTTTAAATTTTTTTCTTCTGTAGCTTGAAGCTCTTTTTTTTTTAACTTGCCCTCCCTGGATGGAAAAGTAACCACATGGTTCTCCAGCTGTTTGATAAATTTTTCTTCTGTAGTTTCAAGCTCTTTTTTGATTTTGTCCTCCCTCAGTTGAAAAGCGAGCTGATGGTTTTCCATCTTTTTTTGTGGTTTTCAGCTCTTGTTGGTACATGATCTCTTTTCATTGAAACCTCGAGGTTTCAATGAAAAGAGATAAGGAGGAGATCTCCTCCTTATCTCCACTGTTTCCTAAAGATGTCACACGGTCAAACTCCCTGCTATCAGCTGTAATACACAGTTCTGGCTGGGCACTAACACTAAGGTTACTATTTCCAGGAGGTTTTCTTAGAATATTTCAAAATAATGGTTGTGTAGAATGTTTCAAACGTGGCTCAAAATTTCAGATTTGCAATCTCTGTATTAAACATAATATATTAAAACTACTATACTTTTATTTATTAATTTATCGTTATTATATCAATGTGCATTTGATTCTTCGGTTCGAACTTCCTCAATGCTTTTATTTTGAAAATCGCATCGATGGGCGTGACAATAGGCAAAAAGAGGACGGAAATTTAAATCTTTTCTGACGGCGTTGTGAATTTTAAACTTAAAGACGCTGTCCGAGTGAATTTGATCCATTTTTCTTTACTTACTTTTAATAAAATGTTCCAGTTTTTGTTAACGGTCCTGAATCCTGGAACTGCAGTTGGCTGTGATGGAAATCTCAAACTGTTCTCATTCTCTGGTTTTCTTTGACTTGGAGACAACTGGACTGGGTGAGATTAGACGACCTGTCTGTGCTTTTACGTAAACATTTAATAACAATAATAATGATAACGTACAATAATAAGGTAGCACTTTGAGATTTCTTTGAAATGTAAGGTGCAATACAAATAAAATGTATTATTATTATTATTATTATTATTATTATTATTAATGACTTGTAAAACGCATTTAATGCATGGTTACTGTTCGTATTGGTCGGAGCCATTGAAGAACTCCAGAGGGCGGGGTTTGGATGTTTTCGGAGGGGGAGAGGGCGGAGCATGGCCAACATATATATACATAAAGGGCTACGTCTGTCTGTCCGGGATAAACTCTCAAACTATAATATTTAGCCCTAAAAGCAAAATATATTCAGAATCCTCATGACATGGGGAACAAACTGGTACCATTTTTTAAAAAGTTGAACTGAAAATTACCCCCAAAATAGCCATTTATGTAAGACCATACAGTGTTGTACCACAATTCACAACGCCGTCAGAAAAGATTTAAATTTCATGTGCTTTTCATGCTGCCACTTCTGTCTGTCCGGGATAACTCTCAAACTATAATATGTAGCCCTAAAAACTATATATATTCTGAATCCTCATGACATGGGGAACAAACTGGTACCATTTTTTTTAAAAGTTGAACTGAAAATTACCCCCAAAATAGCCGGCTGTGCATATGTCCAGGCAGATTCAAATTTCCAGCCCTGTATATGTGTTGGCCATCTCTGTTTAATTAATCCATTTCTACAGCACACTCAGCACAGCTCAGCCACAGCACACTCAGCAAAACAACAACATGCTTAGACTGAGGCTGTGGGTATGACCAGGCAGATTCAAATTTCCAGCCCTGTATATGTGTTGGCCACCTGTTTATTTAATCCCTTCCTTCAGCTACTTTATGTACTCAACTGTTAAGCACCTGGATGTCCTGTAAAACCCAGTTTGCCTTCCTGTCTAAATACATTAATTTTATGTTTGTAAAATTGCAATGTAAAAACAGTGAAATACACCACTACCTCAATTTTGATTCATTGATATTTACATTTACTGTTACCTACCTTTTGTGTGTAATTTTGTTATAAATTTGATTGCAAAACAAAGTCTGCATGAAGGATTTCAAATGTGTTTGTCTTTTACCCCAAGTAACCCACTTAGTGTGGGGAGCCCACCTCTTATAGTTCTGCTGGACAAACTTTAGCCCATTAACTATTATATTTATAAGACATCAGCGTTACAACAGCAAATGTTGGGCAATACTTTTGATTAAAATGATTGGCATTTGGCTTATGTCTAAAACAGGTTAACCCAGGCAGCTAGTGTGTGTGTGTGTGTATGTGTGTATATATATATATATATATATATATATATATATATATATACGAGGTCTATTAGATAAGAAACCGACACTTTTTTTTTTAACTATATGGATTTGAATGACGTGCGATTACACCAATCATGCTTGAACCCTCGTGCGCATGCGTGAGTTTTTTCACGCATGTCGGTGACGTCATTTCCCTGTGGGCAGGCCTTGAGTGAGATGTGGTTCAGCCCTCTCGGCTGAATTCCTTTGTTTCACACGCTGCTCGAGACGGCGCGCGTTGCTTTATCAAAATTTTTTCTGGACCTGTGAGGAATATCCAAGTGGACACTATTCGAGAAATTCAGCTGGTTTTCGGTGAAAAGTTTAACGGCTGATGAGAAATTATGAGGTGTTTCTGTCGCTGTAAGGACTTCCCACGGAGCGGGACGTCGCGCAGCGCTTCCAGGTGCCGTCGTTGGCCTGTTTTGACCTGAAAACATCCTAATTTAAGGCTTAATTCACCCAGGACGTCGTGAGAGAACAGAGAAGATTCAGAAGAGGCCGGCATGAGGACTTTATGCGGACATTCCACTGTTTAAGGACATTTTGTAATGAAAGACGTGCGCGCAAATTCGCCGAGTCGAATCTGTGTGCGCCGCGACAGGAAAAACACCTCCGTGTTGAAAACCATTTGTAAAATTCAGGCGGCTTTTGATGGCTTTCAACAAGTGAGTAACTGAGAAATTGTTTAACAGCTTGGGCATGTTCCAACTTGCCCGTTAAGGTTTCCAACAGAGGTGTTTTTCCTGTCACAACCCCCCGCAGTCGGGTCCGGCCCGACATGCGACTCTGCCCGCACGTTCTTTCATTACAAAATGTCCGTTAACAATGGAATGTCCGAATAAACTCCTCATGCCGACTTCTTCTAAAAGTTCTCTGTTCTCTGACGACTTACTGGGTCAACAGAGCCTGAAATGTGGAAGTTTTCAACTTGAAACGGCGAGACGCTGCCGCCTCGAAGCGCAGATCGCCGTCAGGCGCCGTGGGCCGTCCTTAAAGCGACACTAACGGACCAAAATCTCTCATCAGCCGTTAAAAGTTTTTACCGAAAACCAGCTGAATTTAGCGAATGGTGTCCACTCAGTTGTGCCTTCCAGTTTTGAAAAAATTTTGATCAAACAAAGCAGCAGTCTCTGAGCTATTCCTAAACAATGAAAAAAATCGACGAGAGGATGGGCGGCTCCTCACTCAAAGACTGCCCACAGGCGAATGACGTAACCGACAGGCATGAAAAAACTCTCGCATGCCCACGAGGGTTCAAGCATGTCTGATGTAATCACACGTGATTCAAATCCATATGGTTTTTGAAAAAAATAATAAGGTCGGATACTTTTCTAATAGACCTCATATGTGTGTGTATATATATATATATATATATATATATATATATATATACTCAACAAAAATATAAACGCAACACTTTTGGTTTTGCTCCCATTTTGTATGATATGAACTCAAAATAAGACAGTCTAAGGCACACCTGTGCACTAATCATGGTGTCTAATCAGCATCTTGATATGGCACACCTATGAGGTGGGATGGATTATCTCAGCAAAGGAGAAGTGCTCACTATCACAGATTTAGACTGGTTTGTGAACAATATTTGAGGGAAATGGTGATATTGTGTATGTGGAAAAAGTTTTAGATCTTTGAGTTCATCCCATACAAAATGGGAGCAAAACCAAAAGTGTTGCGTTTATATTTTTGTTGAGTGTATATATATATATGTGTGTGTGTGTGTGTGTGTGTATGTATGTATGTATACACAATGCCTAGATTATGCATTTTAATTTCTAGAGTATGACATTAAGTAGATAAATTTTGCATCACCAGTAATACAGCTTCATAGTGGAGTTGCACAGAGAATTTTATTTGAATAAAACTTAGCAAATTTAGGCTTGCATCTCCCATCTTTCAAGTCTTATTACAAAAAAACAAACAAACCTCTACACCACATCATTGTGAAGCTGTATAAGTTGCACTCTGCCACAATTTCTCCAATCACAGCCACAGAAGGCTATAACTTCTTCAGGGTTGTCTGGGTGTCTTGGTGGCTTTCCTCACTCGCTCCTTCTTGCATGGCCCCTTAGTTTTTGAGAACTGTCTTCTTCACACAGATGTACTGTCACGTACCATACTGGTTGTATCTCTTCATAACTAATTTTTTTTTTTTTTTTTTGTCCATTTTAAAGCATGGGAGATCATTGTAGATGAACAGCCTATAATTTTTTCCACCTGCGTATTAGTTTTCCCCTCTCCAATCAACTTTTTAATCAAACTACGCTGTTCTTCTGAACAATGTCTTGAACGTCCCATTTTCCTCAGGCCTTCAAAGAGAAAACCATGTTCAACAGGTGCTGACTTCATCCTTACATAGGGGACACCTGATTCACACCTGTTTGTTCCACAAAATTGACGAACTCACTGACTGAATGCCACACTACTATTATTGTGAACACCCCCTTTTCTACTTTTTTTACTAATAGCCCAATTTCATAGGCTTAAGAGTGTGCATATCATGAATGCTTGGTCTTGTTGGATTTGTGAGAATCTACTGAATCTACTGGTACCTTGTTTTCCATGTAACAATAAGAAATACACTCAAAACCTGGATTAATCTTTTTAGTCACATAACACTACTGTTATTCTGAACACTACTGTATAAACAGATGTGTTGCCCTCTTCAGTTCAGAGGTACACAAGTTTAATTCACATTTCATCACAAAGTTTTTAAACAACTACTGTGACAGAGGGCATCATTTTAAACACATTTAGTGTCAAATTATGTTCTTCTGGAGAAAAATCTTGTGTTTTACTTGTGCTTTATCTCACCAGGTCATAGTTGTGAAATTGTCCAGCTGGCTGCAGTAAGTGGAGGCCACTCCCTCAACCTCTACATCATCCCTCGGTGTCCAATAGAGCGCGGAGCAGCCAGAGTGACTGGTTTCAGAGTCTGCAGGCAAAGACTGTACCTCCATTGCCAACTGGTCCTCACCAACACTCTCCGAGAAGTCCTTGTGTCCTTCATAGCTTTCCTTCAAATGCTTGGATGCCCGCTTCTCATTGGCCACAACATTCGTTGCTTCGACTGCCCGCTGCTGGTTCGAGCACTAGAAGAAGTGAACCTGCGAGCAGAGTTTGAGGCATCAGTCTCAGGCTGTGTCGACACTCTACCTCTGACCCGTGAGATGCTCAGGGACTGCTGCCTGCAGAGTTTCCGACAGGAGTACCTGGTCAGGGAGTTGTTGGGTGTGAACTACAGGGCCCATAATGCACTGGAGGACGTGAAAGTGTTACAGACACTGTACAGTGTTCTGCAGCCCACATCAGTGTTGGTCCATAGGCACACTTTTGCGCTGAAAATAGTAAAAGTCAAGCCAATAGCAACAGCAAGCAAACCTAAAGTGCCCTTGAAACTATCAGGACAGCGCCCTTTGTGGCAGAAGGTTCAACAGACTATGAAGGACACAGAAAGCAAAGGAGTCCATGCAGAAGGTCGTGATGCATTATAAAAGTTTGGGATTTGAAAAACGACCTTAAAGGAGCAAGACCATAAGCTAAAAGTCAGAATGCGATGCAGATGTGTGAAATCTACGACATACCGTAACTTCTTCCACTGTTACAGTGTCACAAGTCACTTTAGGTTCATGCTCACAGTGACACTCTTAAAGCCAGCTGAGACTTACTGGCTTTCAGGACATACAGCTGGACCCATATTTAGCAGGTTGTGCAGACAATGCTTTAATTTGAGGTTTGATACGAGAGGCAATTGAGAATTTTTGGGTCAGACTCAGAAAAAGTAGGGCACGGATCTCCATCTTTTGCATTCCGAGAAACTAACATTTCTCAACATTGTACCCAGTGAGTCAAAACTTTACACATTCTTGAGAAATGTTTGTTTATCAGAATGTAAAAGACGGAGAATCGTGGCCTTCTTTTTCTGAGTTAGGCTCAAAAACGTCTCAGTCACCACTTGTACATCCAAATCATGTCATCGTGGTGGAGATGAAAATTAAAGTTAGTGGGAGCAAAGTAAAGTACGTAATTGGGCAGTTTGCTGTTTAGAGTCGGATATGAGTTGCTGTGCATCATTCAGTGGAAATCGGTTAAACCCATCATTAAGAACTGTAGAGGGGGGTTCTCCCTGTCATTGTAAGGGACTGGCAGCCCGCCATGCATTAAAAGTACAGAAGGTATATTTCAAATAATGGGAGCCAACTGAGGTCTGTGTTAGCAGTTTTGACTATTTCTTCCGCTGCATACAGTAAAGTTGTGTAAACCTTCTGCTATTCATGCATTTTCCTGAATCTTTCACAATAAAAGCATTTTAATGTATAATCTGCAGCAGCTGCAGTGTGAAGAGGTTTACTATAAAATTCAGTGATGTGTTGCACAATTAGCAGACTTTAGCTAACATTTTTGTAAAGCATGTGAGATACTTTTACAAATGCCAGAAAGGGATCCTACATTACGTGGAGTAAAGCCTGATAATGGGGCAGAGCCGGCCCAAGGCATACGCCAACTACGTGGTCGCTTTAGGGCCTCCACGCCACCAGGGGGACCCGAGAGCACCGAGACGTTGTGATAAAACGTAAATATATGCATGAAATTAAAATATTGAATAATTTAAACGAAATTGTATTACACCCGAAAAAAATAAATTCATTTTGACAAAATACCAATACTAGTTAATTGATGCCTCCTGTTGGCTGCTACCACCATTGGGCAAATTTATATGCACCGTTTGTGTCAGGTGGTCGATGACTACAACCCCTGGCAATAATTATGGAATCACCGGCCTCGGAGGATGTTCATTCAGTTGTTTAATTTTGTAGAAAAAAGCAGATCACAGACATGACACAAAACTAAAGTCATTTCAAATGGCAACTTTCTGGCTTTAAGAAACACTATAAGAAATCAAGGAAAAATAATTGTGGCAGTCAGTAACGGTTATTTTTTTAGACCAAGTAGAGGGGAAAAAAATATGGACTCACTCAATTCTGAGGAATAAATTATGGAATCACCCTGTAAATTTTCATCCCCAAAACTAACACCTGCATCAAAATCAGATCTGCTCATTAGTCTGCATCTAAAAAGGAGTGATCACACCTTGGAGAGCTGTTGCACCAAGTGGACTGACATGAATCATGGCTCCAACACGAGAGATGTCAATGGAAACAAAGGAGAGGATTATCAAACTCTTAAAAGAGGGTAAATCATCACACAATGTTGCAAAAGATGTTGGTTGTTCACAGTCAGCTGTTTCTAAACTCTGGACCAAATACAAACAACATGGGAAGGTTGTTAAAGGCAAACATACTGGTAGACTAAGGAAGACATCAAAGCATCAAGACAGAAAACTTAAAGCAATATGTCTCAAAAATTGAAAATGCACAACAAAACAAATGAGGAACGAATGGGAGGAAACTGGAGTCAACGTGACCGAACTGTAAGAAACCGCCTAAAGGAAATGGGATTTACATACAGAAAAGCTAAACAAAAGCCATCATTAACACCTAAACAGAAAAAAACAAGGTTACAATGGGCTAAGGAAAAGCAATTGTGGACTGTGGATGACTGGATGAAAGTCATATTCCGTGATGAATCTCGAATCTGCATTGGGCAAGGTGATGATGCTGGAACTTTTGTTTGGTGCCGTTCCAGTGAGATTTATAAAGATTACTGCCTGAAGAGAACATGTAAATTTCCACAGTCATTGATGATATGGGGCTGCATGTCAGGTAAAGCCACTGGGGAGATGGCTGTCATTACATCATCAATAAATGCACAAGTTTACGTTAATATTTTGGACACTTTTCTTAACCCATCAATTGAAAGGATGTTTGGGGATGATGAAATCATTTTTCAAGATGATAATGCATCTTGCCATAGAGCAAAAACTGTGAAAACATTCCTTGCAAAAAGACACATAGGGTCAATGTCATGGCCTGCAAATACTCCGGATCTTAATCCAATTGAAAATCTTTGGTGGAAGTTGAAGAAAATGGTCCATGACAAGGCTCCAACCTGCAAAGCTGATCTGGCAACAGCAATCAGAGAAAGTTGGAGCCAGATTGATGAAGAGTACTGTTTGTCACTCATTAAGTCCATGCCTCAGAGACTGCAAGCTGTTATAAAAGCCAGAGGTGGTGCAACAAAATACTAGTGATGTGTTGGAGCGTTGTTTTGTTTTTCATGAATGAATGAACATCCTCCGAGGCCGGTGATTCCATAATTTTTGCCAGGGGTTGTAATCGTGAGGAATGAAGTGAGTGCAAGTTATGTCTCAGAAAATAAATGATCCCTCTGGAGCAGAGAAAAGAAAAAACAACAAGACAAAGGTAGGTTTGCATGTCCAATATTACAATTTCTGTTGTCATTATTTGCGAAATGCTCCGTTCGTTTATAGTGTAAAGTGCTTTAGGTGTCTTAAAGTCAGAGGCGATTGCTCTAAGACTGCAAGGGAAGCTCAGCTTCCCCTAAAATGTCAAAAAATAAGTGATCAAATATATACTGTTGTGTGTACATGTCATTGACTAAATATGCGCTACAACGCGCTCAACTTTTGTTCAGAATCAGCTTCTTATCACTGGTAACGACGCGGCTTTCCTCTCACTCAAACCCGCAGCTTCACAGCGCTTTAAACAGTCCACAGAGTTCAATAGCGACACAAAGCTTGCAGCGAAACAAGACGAGTCATTGGATAAATGCTGGGCTTTATCCCGCCCATCGGACGCTCAGCATGTCTGGGGGTCTATGGGGCAGTGGGCTGGCCTCGGCTGGCCCGGACGCTCAGCTTCTGCATGATGATTGGATGATCTGTCTGAGACTGAATCCCTTTTTGATTGACAGCGAAATGAGCGAATCAGCGATCTTTTGGTGTAAACATCCATCCATCCATTTTCTTCCGCTTTATCCGGCGTCGGGTCACATCTGAAAGAAATTAAACTATTTAAAGTGTTTACTATAAATGCAGTCTCCTGCTTGCTGATGTTACTTTCAAATAGTTAAATTAATGCGCCATACTTATACATCACTCTGTATGTAGAAGTTAATTAAAACATATGAGTTTGCTACCCCTTTAAGGTTAAAAACAAGAATGACACCTGTATGATGTAAGATAATTACAAATAATGCTAATGATTGTGGGTACGTTACACACATAACAGTGTAGCCTATGGAATAATGAGGCATCTGGTGCTGAGGTGATGGTAGGGGGGCCCCCAAATTAAATTCTGCTTAAGGCCCCATAAAGGCTTGGGCCGGCCCTGGTCAACTCTTTTTATCGTTACACTCCTAGAGACGTGCATTGAACGTACTCCCTCCCTACTCTTGCTACTGCCTCCGTACGTTTTCACAAAAATGTAGTGGCCGTGGCAACTGGCATCAACAGAAAACGTACGGCAAAAGAAAATGCACGGTGGGTTGTGACCGGCGCTATACTGATAGGCAGAAGACTCTTTTCAGCCACTGACAGCTGGTGTAACCGGAATGACAATACAATTGACAGAATGATTGACAGAACTGCAGGGGTGAAACTAAATTTAGATTCTTGCGAAAAAATGATGTAAGATAATTACAAATAATGCTAATGATTGTGGGTACGTTACACACATAACAGTGTAGCCTATGGAATAATGAGGCATCTGGTGCTGAGGTGATGGTAGGGGAGCCCCCCAAATGAAATTCTGCTTAAGGCTCCATAAAGGCTTGGGCCGGCCCTGTAATGGGGTATGGCTCAGAACAACTACTGTTTGCTCACTAAATCCTGCTGCTGAATTCTTTGGTGCGTGCACATAAACACACATAAGGGTTAAAGAATGTCTGTCACTGTCTTCTGTTTGCACATTTGGTTGCATTTAGTGAAACATGACATCTATTCAGGGATGGGACCAGTGGATGGTGCTGTGTGCCTACATGGGTGAAGATACATTTTTGGATTACTGACCATTTTAGTCTAAAATTCATAATCCTCTTTGCGGCTGCCGCCACACTATGGAACCCCCCTCAGTTCTTAAGCAACCACCCAGACAGACGACTTGTCCGTCCCCACCCCTTCAGGACCCACAGATACTTTCAGCATATTTTGGTGAGTGCGGTGTGGCTTTTAGGTGGAGCAGTGTTTAGCACTTGTGCCTTACCTCAAGAATGTTGTGGAATTAATTCCAAAAATGTACCAAGTTTGTATTGTCTGTGTGTGCATGGGTTTATTCTGTCGAAACCTGGACATTAAGGTAACATCCCTGTGGAAGTTGCACTCTAGTCACTGTAGAAATATTCAGCTTGTTCTAAATGGTAAGAGGGTGGAGACTGGTGCAGTGCTCATCTCATCTCCACAGAGAACAGCATGTACTTGTACCTATATCTGAATTGTACACAGTGAAAGTATTGCTTTGTTTTCTGTGTATTTGAGATTGTTTTGATTACTGCTTTGTTATTAACAGTTTCAGAAAGAGGACCATCACGTCCAAATTTCAGCCTGCAAGAAATGTTACAAACACAGTCCACTGGTTTTGATAAGAAAAGGCTTTGACTAATCCATTACTAGGTTAAAATGTCCATGCTGTCAGCATAACTATGCAAACGTGTGTCTACAAATGCTGCATTCCAGACATATCAGAACTTAAAAATTTCAGCCTCCTACTTCAAACATATCATGACAAAGCTCTGAGTGAGAGCTCTGACTGGGAAACTTGGAAGAAATTTACAAATCCAAACTTGTCTGAGATAGTCATTTGGGATGTCATGTCTAAATTGGTTGAAAATCTGAAATTGCACTGAAGTCACTGTATAAGAAATGGTGAGTGACACACATATGCAAGCCCATACTATTACCCTGCAGGGGATTTTATTAAAAAAACAGGGCAGTGTAATTACAGAACAAGGCCGGATCAGATCACATTGTTCAGTGATATCCCATGCTACAGCAGCATCCATCAAAAATGTCAAACCTCAACACGCAAATATTCAAAGAAAAAAACTCTCAAAACAGTTACATATTATCAAACCTTTTAACGTACAGATTTATGTCAAAACAATTTAAATGTTCAGAAGTCCCTTTTCAGGAAGCTAATATAGGCCACCAGGTGCCTTTAAAAAAGAAAAAACAAACCCCACAACAGACGATTCCTAAACAACCTAATTCTAAGCGCTCTAGGAAACGACCCATTGCTCTGTTACTTTAAAAGGAAAGAAGCTGAAACTCACAGCTCCACCCTCAGGTCATCGATCTTTGTGCACAGATGACCTCAGTGGGTGTATCTCATAGAGCAACAGTGCATCACAGGAGTCGAAATGATTCATTTCAGGCCTGAACATTTTTTCCACCAATGCATTGTACAAGCACAGACAAATATTTTGGACTTTGACGATGTTTAACATGAAAGCTTGACATTTAAGTGAAAAAGAATGTTGGGGGGACATAATGTTGTCCCTTTATGAGGACCAATCATTTGTGCAAAGGGGCTCATTTAAACTACTGCATTTTTTGGCCTATATAATCGCACTGGAATGTTAGTTGCATCTGTCAAAATGAGTCAGGAGGAAATACATATAGAAGTCAGATTTGTGTGGGTATGCACGTATGTCTCTGGTGCAGACGGTTACTTCACTAAATGTAAATAAACCTTTTTAAATTGACCAATGATAGTTAGCCTTACCTTAGTCTGGCCATTCTCCATTGTGGCTGAAAACAAGTAGAGTGCCAACTATAGGCTAGTTCTCCAAGGCCCAGCCCCTCCTACTAATTTAGATCAGTGAACAGAAGCAGCCTTCAATTGTCATGTGTGTGGACAATGTCATCTTATGGACATACGTGATAATGCAGTATTTTTTTTTTTACCTTTTTGACCCAAGTCAGAGGACCAGCCAGACAAGTTATAAAAACACATACACGACTTATAGTCCAGAAATTATGGTAAATTATTTCAATGAGCAGTAACAAATACATACAGTAGTTACATGTAAAACATCTGAAACAGTGACCTCTATAAAATTACATCATCAATGTGTTTTGAAACATTTTAGAGGTAAAATATCTTCAAGGTAAATATATGCACTCAACCATTACTATTCACATTCTTCTGTTTTAAATTATTACAGCTTTACGGCATCCATATTACAAGTGACGTTAGTTGGCTCAGCATCACTGTGGTGTTTATGAAGTAGGTACAGGCTTTGTCAAGGTTTAGTTAATGTACTGCATTAATTTCATGGAAAATGACAGTAGTAATGGGTTGACAAGCTAATTATGCAGCATTCATGATCAAGTACAGTACTAGATTCAAGTTATATTACTTAAAAACTACTATATCAACAGCATCCACGTCATGCATGATTGAATTCAGATGGTCCCTGGTACAAAATTAAATATTATACCATTTTGCACCATACTAAAATAATCTATTCGGGATATTGTTCCTACATGCATGTGTCACCAAATATAATTGTAGACAAAGTACTGTGTTGTACTGTGAAGACAAACAAACTCCCCCAAAATATCAAAATACAGGTAAAGTTCTACAATTACCATACTTTTTTTTGTCTTACGTAAGTATCAACTGATCAGTACAAACACAGCATACAAAAGTCTGAAAAATTGGGCTTCAAATACTCAAACAGACGTTCCCACATTGTACGTACAATACTATAAAATTGAATGAAGTATTTATTTATACATCTGTGAGTGAGGTGTTTCTGTAAACTGGATCAATTTACATTATGATGCAAGAAGTGGTTATGGTTCGTTTTATATGATACACCAACTGTGGGCTGGTATAGCATTCAATGTGTATCTGCCACGTAAAAGTAATTCACATACACAGTGCTGTGAAAAGGTTTGTGCTCCCTGAACTTCATACAAATAATTTTTTTTTAATGACATGAAATGTAAAAAAATAAAATAAAATTCATGCATCTGTAATGTTTACGGTCACTCTGTTTTTGAGAACTATCTACTACAGACAGACTTACCAAACACCATACGGTTTGTATTTGTTACTGATTGATGTAAATGAAGTCTAGGACATACTCGGTTACTTAGACACGTTCAGGTATCCATCCAGACTCATCTCAAGAAAACTGACTGTAATGCTGTCTTCATATTCCGACAACAGAAAAAAAACCATCATACTGCTCGTTAGGTGACAGTAGATAGAAGATAGGTGTCAACACGGGATGCTGTCTTTTTTTTTTTTGTATAAACGAGACAGCCAATAATTTACTTAATTGAAAGATACAGCAGTTTTAGAATTTTGCACAGCATTATGTTACGAGGGTAAGCTGAAAAGTTCTAAGGCTCAATATAATGCACTTAATGCATTACTCCTTCTGGGGAGCCTTAGAACTTTTCAGCCTACCCTCGTAAAAATGGGAAGTTTTAGCTCCAATGGTTGCTTTAAAAACAAACTTTTTGGGAGGTTATATCTTAATTTCTCTCTAATGTCAAACAAATTATTCACCTTTTTAAAGCTCCTTGCACTTATTGTCCATCTCTTGCTGCCCATCTTTTTCTTTTCATTAAAGATAAAACATCTGGTTTGTCCATGTCGTTACGGCAGGCACGAACAGTCAAAGATTTTGTGATGACAAGTACTGTCGTGTGCACAGTTGCTGCACTTGCAGTCAGAGGCGGCATGTTGTTGTTTTTTTTGTCTTCTCACTGAAAACAATGGAACATCTGATTTACTGTCTGCTGCTTACAGCCAACATGTGAATGCAGCATAAGCTGGGTGTACATACTTTGGCGTGGCATCATTTTAATATAGATATTTTTTGTTTTATGTTGCAAAGATCTTTTTTCACTCTGTGTTCAATGGACACAATTCTCCCAATCGCATACAGTCAATCACTTACAAACCACCGTATGGGGAGCACTATTGCCTTATTTTGTCAAGATTTACAGCTCCCGATACTTCTAGTTGAATTATAATTGCTAAATACGTCCAACTAGTGCAGTCGTCGTGGAAATCCCTTGGTGGCAAGGAAGATGGTCTCTTAGTTGATTTCCAAAAAGGACAGTGGACACAGCAACACTTCGTGGTTAGCACTGTTGCCTCACAGCAACAAGGTTGTTGGATTACTTCCACCTGGGGGTTTTCTATGTGGAGTTTGCATGTTCAAATTTAAATGTGTAGAAGCTCAAGGGGCACAGACTTTTTCACAGCACTGCGCTCACAGACGTCAGAGCAGTCATCAGTGATGGATTAATGTTTCTGTCACGCAGGTTTAGGCCATTTTCAAGTGAGTGGGCTTGAGTTTGGAAACCCATAAAGTAGTAGTCTTTAATCATTAAGCATTCCTACATTCATTGCTCGATTCCTAATTCCCATGTTGCCATGCCACATGGGACGGACGTAGTTAGCAGCCCTTCTTAGTTGCTCCAGTTTATTTTTTAAATCTGTAAGAGTTCATTATAATTCCAACATGCACTGGTACCAGATAAAAGCAACAATGCCGTCCAGGGTTAGATTTAGTGAGACGGTCAAAACCTTCCTCCATACATGCACAAGCATTTCGTAATTACTCTCCCAATTCTCAAGTCTTGACAGGCTAATAATGCTGTCCCCACCAAAGCTGAGTTTATTATTAGATTAGCAAACAAAACCGAAATCCCATTCATCACGCACCTCCACCACATTTAGACCACAGTTAATGACGAAAACATTTACACAAACATCTTAACATGCAATATTAAACAAAATGATTAACTTCTGGTTCAATAATCACCCAAATTTAACAAACTCATCCTTCTACAATAACCATAAACCCTGTTGTGTTTGATAAAAATCACTAGTTTTTGATTGATTACCCTGCAAACAGACATAAAGGTAGATGACCCTGACAGGAGAGCCCTGCTGGCTCATCAGACATTGAGAGTCCTCATCAAGGTTGTAGTTCTACAAAGCAGCAGGTTGTGGTGTACTACACCAGTGTCAATGAATCCCCCCCACCCCATCTTAGTGCCTGGCTGTGCCACTGTAATCTCAGTGTGAACAGTACAAAAACAATGCCTTTGATTAGTATTTGGAATTTAAAAAAAGCAGTGTAATAACACATCAAGATGCAAAAACATGACAATTTGCATCATGAATGCTGACCCAAACTCTTTGTGATTTCAACCAAATCACGAGTTTGCTTTGTTACACGTGACTAAAGACTCTCCACAACACTGAGGAACACGTCGGTGTTGAAATCTTGTAATACTGTTACTTATTCTTATTATGTGTCCTTTTCTTCCTAAATGTTGGACTCACACTTCCACAGTTAAACAAGGACAAAGCCAATTTGAACCACCATATAACTGCACTGATGTTTGGTTTTAATGTCAGGAAACAGAGCAGCACATCTACAGCTGAGGGTCCGACTGGGGGTGGGTTCTTAGGGGGCAAAGGTCACAGACTGCCATAGATATTCTTTCCCACACACAGCCTTAAAGACTCACACCTACAGCAGGCAGCACGCACGGAACATGACCATCCCAGACTGTGAGGTGATGTGCAGGGAGACACTCTCGTTGGCCGACACGAAGAGGATGGTGCCTCGCCTCAGGGTGACATCAGAGAGCGCACCGGCTGAGGTTGCTGTGGCATCACCTTCAATGACCACAAGGATACTCGCACTGTCAACTGCCGCCAAATTGTACTGCTTCATTGAAGCTGGTACCTATAAGGCAAGATGAGGTTTAATGATTATACATCTGAAATATGGAATTTTGTGCAATTCTACAAAGAAAATGAACCAGATGTTTTTATATGTTCTCTAAGTCATTGGTGCCTACAACTTTATTTGTACAAATACATGTTTAACAGTGAATGTTTATTTCAGAGCTGGAATGAATTGGAAATAATTTTGGGAGATAACCGTACACACCGCAACTAGAAACGTTAAAATTTAATTTTCCCTTCGCGCACAAGTTCCATCTTACGAACAACGTGCATGTTAAATCAGGATTCTACTTTATTTCTACATAGAGTTATTGTGCTAGTTTATAATAGACCATTCGGCTTTTTTTCAGGATGAAGCTTGTACAGAGTAAAGTTGCAGTAGGATTTACTACCTCTATCCTCATGACGGTGAAGTCATGCACAGGAGGGTCATACAGGGAGACGCAGGGGTCGGAAGAGTCCTGGACAACTGGGAACAGTTTGGCGCTGGTGGGGGCGGGGCTGTAATTCAGCATCTCACACAGCGTGCCGATGTCAATGTATTTGGGTGTCAGGCCGGCCCTCACGGTGTTGTCCGAGCATGCCATGCACTCAATACAGTCTAGACAGGAAAAAAAAAGGAAAGTGAAAGAATGGACAATTCTTTTTTTGGGGGGTGGGGGCGTTACCGAGAGAATATTTGATACAATCAGCCATTTTTCCCTGTACTTGTCTCCCTTTGATGGTGGACAGTGACAGCAATAGCAAATTAAAACATCAGCTAGACCTCAGGTACCTGTCAATGCCATCTCTTGCTTGCTCATATATACAGAAATTAAAATTTCACCATTTCAACATTCCTCGCAGATTTTGTTCCATGATACATGATACACAAGTACTTGTAGTCTACGATGATTATCACAAAGTGTTTGATTCATTTGACCAAACTGCTCTTTGGGACATCCTGAGAATTTGTGAGATCCAAGATAAGTTGCTGGATATCATAGCCAGCCCATACACAGGTACTGTGGATGCTGTGTGGATCAGGGTCAGAATCTCTGGCCATTTCTAGTCATTACTGCCATTTGACAAGGATATGTTTTGGCTCCTACACTAGTCAATGGTTGCTTATATGATGTGTTGCCTACAGTTCTGGAAACCAGCGCCTTTAGCCACACTAATTACGCCACCTCCAGCTCAAACAGTTGATGCAATGCACAATGGATCAACACTTTCATGTTTTCACCAGATTGTGACTCCACCAACTAATGTTGCAGCAGAAATCAAGACACATCAGACAAGGCAATGGTTTTCCAATCATCCATTGTTCACATTTGGTGAGCCTGTGCCCACTGTAGCCTCAGTTTCCTGTTTCAGTGGACAGCAGTGGCCCCTGGTATTGTCTTGTACTGCCATAGCCCATCTGCTTCAAGGTTGTGTATTTAGATTCATTCCTGCATACCTTGGTTGTAACAAGTGGTCACTTCAGTTACTGGTACCTTTCTATCAGTTTGAACCAGTCTGGCCAATCTTCTCTGACCTCTGCCATCAACACAAAGAAACACTACTCATGTGTCCTTTTTTTCACACAATTACCTGTCAACCATGAAGATAGCAATCTGTGAAATCCCCAGTAGATCAGTGAAAAACTCAGACCACTCCACGTTCAAAGTCACGTAAATCATGCTTCTTCATCATGCTCATGCTTGTACTGAACCTCAGCAGATTCCCTCAACCATGTCGACATGCTTAAGTGTACCGAGTTTCTGCCATATGATTGGCTGATTACATATTTGCTTTAATGAGCAGTTTAAGGGGTGTACCACCTGAAGCAGCTGGCGAGTGTATTCTTTCAGTTTCATTCTGGGAGAAGAAAAAGCACCAAAAGTTACCCATAAATAAATAAAGTCATAGCGCAGCAGATAACAGAATATTTACAGAGGAATCTTTCAAATGGTGAAACAAGCACCAAATTTGTCACATATAGTCCTTAGACATTATTCTTTTGAAAAAACTGATTGGCCACTTGAATTTTCAATAGATGGCCAGGTAGAGGTCAATTGAAAACACACAGGGGTCAAAATTTTAAAAAGCTCCAATCATATTGAAAACTATACCACCTTATTTATTTGATCACAACAATTCCAAAAAGGTAGAGTTTGGACTATCTATAACTTAAGTCTACAGAGTTATGGGGTAAAGACAGAAAGAATACTGACAAAGGTCAATTTCAGTTTGTACAGGGGTCAAAATCTGATAGATGTGATCACATCTATCAGATCTGGTCGGATCTGTGACTGCACAGATGTGACCAGATCTGTGACATTTCACATCCATATACAAAGCCTCAATTAACAGCTGAGCTGCGTGTTAAAACAGCCATGTAGGCACACACATCCAGGTGCATTCCCACAGTAAAAGTAAAATAAAAATGTTACTTTCTGTAAAAACAGCATGGTGGAGACAGTACATGTCCATCATGTTCACAATGGTAGCAAACCAGCATCCTGTGACAGAAACAGCACGTCACCACAGTTAGGATCCAAAATCCAACAGACTCTGAAAAAGTTAAGAGTGTCATCTCCTCTGTAAACATGAGCAATCACTTTTGAAGAAAAGCTCCGAAGCTTTATTATTGGACATAACAGCATTCATTTCGCTCTGTCTGTCAGCTATCGGGATGTTTCTGCTCATTCTCCTGTGCACCCCACGAAGAGAATTGCAGAGACAGATGTTTCACCTGTTAACTTGCTCAGGGAGAGCAATAAAAAACATCAGAGACCACTAAGTATTATGAGCGCATGTGCGCAGAAAGACTTACAATCATGAATACTTTGATGGTGTGTTTCAAGTGGGACGTTAAGCAACGTGCGTTAAGCAACGTGTCCTTTAACTTTTGGCCCCTGTACAAACTGAAATTGACTTTGAGTTGTTTTTACCCCATAATATTCACTCATAGATAGTCCAACTACACCTTTTTGGAATCTTGATGATCAGGCAAATAATGTGGTACAGTTTTCAACATGATTGGGCCATATTTAAATTTTTACTCCTGTGTAAGTCTTCAATTGACCCCTACCAATTGAAAATTCAAGTGGCTAGTAAGTGTTTTCAAAAGATTAATGTCTATGGATTATTTGTACCGTATTTGGTGCTTGTATCACCATTTGAAGGACTGTTTCAGTTATCTGCTGTACTACCAATGTTGCCACAGTTACTTTGAAAAAGTAATCCAATTACTGATTACTGATTACTCTTTGAAAAAGTAACTTAGTTACTTTACTGATTACTCAATTGTAAAAGTAACTAAGTTAGATTACTAGTTACTTTTTAGTTACATTCCCCAGCTGCCGACAACAACCCTCTGCCACCTCAACATGACAATGATACTTGTTTTGCCAAAACTCACTTTATAGTCACCCTTTCTTGACTTGTTTTATAAAAAGTAAAATAAAGACCTCTTTCTTGACCTCATATTTAACTGATGACAGCACTGTAACAGTAAAACATGGGGGGGGTGATGGTCTAGTGGTTAAGGTGTTGGGCTTGAGTCCAGAAGAGCATGGGTTCAAATCCCCACCTGACTGGAAAATCACTAAGGGCCCTTGGGCAAGGCCTTTAATCCCCTCTTGCTCTCGGTGTGTAGTGAGCGCCTTGTATAGCAGCACCCTGACTTCGGGGTGAATGTGAGGCATAATTGTAAAGCGCTTTGAGCATCTGATGCAGGTGGAAAAGCACTATATAAATGCAGTCCATTTACCATTTAAAACTTGCAATTTCTAACCTACATTGTTTATAAATGTAACTATTAAATTCTTTCTAACAGTTTTCTAACATTTAAATTCTCTCTAAACATTTTACCTCGCCAGACAACCGAATATTTATGTTGTACACCAATTATTGCACAGGAGGGAAATAAATTGGTTTTGTTTTTGGAACTGTTTTCTGGTTATTGAGCGCTGGGTTCAGTCAGATGCTGGTCCGCTCCTCAATCCGCGGCAGCACATAACACGTTCTTGCTGACTGAACTGACGCGCTTCACAAGCATCTTTTCATTTCGATGAGAAAATAAAATCTTCTCCAGTGTTATGTCTGTATTGTAATATGGAAATATTCCCATCTCTTGCAGGAGAAAATCACATTAGGTAAAGAGGAAGTGCATGGCAACTCCTGATGAAAATGGGTTTTCAGGCCAAGTAGGGAAGAGTTTAGCAGTTGTGTATATGATTATCAATGTGCATGTCTCCCTGGGGTGTTTGTGTCAAGACAGAGTGAAGACAGCAACTGATGTCTTCTGTCTGTCCTTAAAACTATACAAGAATTGTTGTTAGCTTTCACAACACTCTGCTTTGCCCATATTTTTTTCCCCACTGGAACAACTATGAGACAAGTTTTTTTACTCCCCTAAATGAAAACATGACATGCAAAACGAGATGTGCAATAGAAGGCTAGGACTGGATTTACTTATTTATTTATTTTAATTTCTGATATCCATCCCATTGAATTTTGGTCAATTTCAGCTCAGTGCACCCATAAACCTGACCCTCAGGTACCCTAAAGAATTTGTGGGTGTTATCATGTTTTTCTAAATTTATATTTATGCACCATGCTTTGATCACATGTGATCACTAAAATGATCAACGTTTGCACAAAGAAAAAGCCAAATTTTAGGTTTTGGTTTCATCTCTGTGGCTTTGTTTTGGCTGAGTGCACAGACAAGAGGTGTGACATATGGCGGTAAATGGTCTTCAGGGAGATTCCCATTATCCCCAGAGTAGGAGACAACTGACACTTAGAGAAATGAAAGGCGGTTTGCACAGCTACCCAGTATGCCAGTCTCCATACTTTTTAGAAGAGTTATTCCCCCCCCCCCCCCCCCAATTAAATATGGAATGTTAAACTAGTTATAGAGACCAAAACTATTTTTTTTGTGCCAGACTGTAAATATTTTTTTCTTGCTCTGCTAAAGTTGGACATTTTAACATGAGTTTCTATGGGATTTCTTTTCTGAAGCCAACCTCAAGCAGCCAGTCAAGGAACTGCAAATTTTTCTTCTCAAAGGGCTTTCTTTTCGAGTGTCAAAGCTTGCTGATTGGTTAGACAACACTTTTGTTAGGGGTGGTGGCCAAGTGGTTAATGCGCTTGGTTTCAGTTCAGAAGGTTCCGGGTTCAAATCCCACCCCTGCCACATTTCTCCATGTAATGTGGAGTTGCGTCAGGAAGGGCATCCGGTGTAAAACTTGTGCCAATTCAACATGCAGATCCACCTTGGATTTGCTGTGGCGACCCCAAGTGCAAACAAGGGAGCAGCCGAAGGGACTTACTGTTATAAGTAGTATGAGTAGTTGTATAAAAAAGGATTCAAAACTGGACCTTGGGGGGGGCACATCCCTGCCCCATGCCCCCATTCCATCTGGATTTGCCCCTGCTTTGGCTGGATAACATTTATTTATGCAGAAAACATGACCAGATTTACAGGTAAGAAAGTTTTATTGCATTTTCGCATCATGTGGTCCTCAGAAAGAGAGTTTAGGTGCATTTGAGTGGAAAATAGTGTTAGTTGTTGATGCGTCGCAGATGATCAGCTGTTTTTAGCGTGCAGTTACGGAGCAGCTCAGCTCAGAATTCTAAATAAAGGAGAAAAAAAAAGCATAAAAATGTCTTAGTAAAACTCAGTGCAGGTGTGCTGTTGTCACCGCGCTTTAAGAGGTTAGGACGAGTGGTAGCTGCTGCAGAAAACAGCGGATGAAAAGGTCACAGCTCCCTTAAAGTGGGCAGTTCAGTCGAACCCCGACACCCTGCCCACAGACCAATTTTAATGCTGCTATCGACCCACAATGCAAAAATAATAGTAACGCACAGTGACTTGGAGAAGTAACTTTAATGTGATTACTGATTAGGAAAGATTAACGCATTAGATTACTCGTTACTGAAAAAAGTGGTTAGATTAGAGTAACGCGTTACCGGCATCACTGATCATGACACATTAGGAACGGAAGCTGCCAGATGTTACGGCCCATAGCCTTGTAAAGCATTTTCCCTCTTATATCTTGTGATGTCCTCAAGACAGAATTCCCACACTGCTTTGTTCACATACTTGGGCTGAAAGGGTTGAACCTCGTCAGCTGAATTCACAAGTACAAATACAAGACTACTGACCTCCATAGAGGTAGGCATGAGGCTCATTGGCCCCCAGGAACATGGCCTGGCCTGGAGTCAAGACCACAAAATTGAGGAAGTAGATGGAGAAACAGCCGATGTCTCCGGGATACTGTGAGTGCAGGCGGAGCAAGAGCTCACCGTTGCTGATTTTGATATCCTTCCCTGCTGCAGCTGCACAAGAAATAAAGATTCACAGAATGTGTGTTTTTCTGTTTCAAATCATATCCATTTGTTCTGAGGACAGTTCATTTCAGTACATTTAGTGTTGCTTTTGTTGTAAGAGTAATATAAGTTGTAAACCTGTATGGATGCTGGCAGTATGTGCTGGATGTTGGAAAATCTATACGTTGGATTCAACCAATTTTCTAAAAATACAATAAGTATTCAATAAGTGCCATGACCTGATGGAGAGTTTTCTCAAATGGTGCCAAGTGATGTTATGACAAACTTGGAGGTGATAAGACTGCATTCCTCTTGCAAACTTAAATATGTGATGCAGTCAAAGCAGATCGGAACACAAATAACATACAAAAACAGCAACTCAGTGACACTCCCATCCCATCGCAACTTTGCTTTTCCAGCTACACAAACTGCATAAACAGCTGCCTGCTGGAAGACACTTTCAGGGCTCATTTTTATTCATCATCCTCACCTTCTTCTGTCACTCTTTTCACCAGCATGTTGAGCTGGTCTACAAAAGACTTCTTCTCGCAGTTCATCATCCTTGTGAAGCATTTCTTTAGCGCCTGTTTCGTACGGGCCATGTCTCCCACACTGTACCGCAGCTCCTCTGCTGCCTCGTTGCCCACGAGCGCGTGGAACTCTGGGACAGCTAGAGGAAGCACAAACACACATGTTCAAACCTGGCCATGAATTGGCTTTTGTGGAGAATTTACTTGACACTTACTAGAAAAAAAACATTTTCCTCGTGTCAGTTCATCTGCAAAGGTGGATTACTGAAAAACTAATGAAAGATTTTCACATGATTTGGTGAAAAGGCTGAGCAAACCAGAGAGTAGTTAGAACTAAATTTTGGTGCAGCTCTGATTAAAGTGAGCCAGGTCATTTTTTTTTTTAAGCATTAGAAGACAAGCAGCATGCATGCTATTGCACCTACAGTCCACGTGCTGACTGTAGCCTTTAAATATTAAACTAAAAACAGTGGGATCCTCATGCTTTCACTTGTTCTGTTTCAACTCCAAAGGGGGCAAATTAACTGGAACATTTTGAGGGACTCTAAGTAGAGCCGCTGCTTGTTCACATCGAAAGGAGCCAGTTGAGGTGGTTTGGGCATATGGTGAGGATGTCCCTTAGTTGTCTCCGTAGGGAGGTCTTCCAAGCACATCCAACTGAGAGGAGGCCCTGGGGAAGACCCAGGACACACTGGAGAGATTATATTTCCCACCTGGCTTGGGAACGCCTCAGATACCCCCATGAAGACTAAAAGGCCTTGGCCGAGGACAGGAAAGTGTGGGATAAGTTGCTTATTCCGCTGCTACCGTGACCAAGACCCGGATAACAGGCAGAATATTAATGAATGATTTCAAAGCATCTGTTCTGAACCTGAATGCAAACCCAGATACAAAACCCTGAGATAGATGAACTCCATTTGGGCCAATAACTCTTCCCTAATCCAGAGGACCATGGTCTCAGATTTGGAGGTGCTGATCCTCATCCCAGTCGCTTCGCTTCAAACTCAGTCTCACATCTGCCCAGTGCGCAATTAATTTAATTTAATTTAACCTTTATTAACATTTAAAGAGATCGAGACCCTCTTTTGCAAGGGAGACCTGGACAATTATAAAGTTTCCAATTCACCTAACCTGTATGTCTTTAGATGTGGGAGGAAACCAGAGCACCCTGAGGAAACCCACGCAAACATGCAAAACATGCAAACTCCACACAGAAAGGCCACAGGTTAGAATCAAACCTATGACCTTCTTGCTGTGAGGCAACAGTGCTAACCACTAAGCCATTGTGCTGCCTAAGTCAACAGAACCACATCATCCGCAAAAAAGCAGAGATGCAATTCTTAGGTCATCAAACTGGACACCCTCCATTCTGATTTAATGGGTCTTGTTCATAAAGTGTGTACACACAAATCTGTGCACGATGGTTTGACGCACAAATCTGGGATTTATCAATGTGTTTGTAGGTAAATTTATTCATAACCTGCAAATACATTTAGAACCTCCTCAGACCATGCATATGTACAGCCCCTGGCAATAATTATGGAATCACCGGCCTCGGAGGATGTTCATTCAGTTGTTTAATTTTGTAGAAAAAAAAGCAGATCACAGACATGACACAAAACTAAAGTCATTTCAAATGGAAACTTTCTGGCTTTAAGAAACACTATAAGAAATCAGGAAAAAAAATTGTGGCAGTCAGTAACGGTTACTTTTTTAGACCAAGCAGAGGGAAAAAAATATGGAGTCACTCAATTCTGAGGAAAAAATTATGGAATCACCCTGTAAATTTTCATCCCCAAAACTAACACCTGCATCAAATCAGATCTGCTCGTTAGTCTGCATCTAACACACCTTGGAGCGCTGTTGCACCAAGTGGACTGACATGAATCATGGCTCTAACACGAGAGATGTCAGTTGAAACAAAGGAGAGGATTATCAAACTCTTAAAAGAGGGTAAATCATCATGCAATGTTGCAAAAGATGTTGGTTGTTCACAGTCAGTTGTGTCTAAACTCTGGACCAAATACAAACAACATGGGAAGGTTGTTAAAGGCAAACATACTGGTAGACCAAGGAAGACATCAAAGCAAGAAAACTTAAAGCAATATGTCTCAAAAATCGAAAATGCACAACAAAACAAATGAGGAACGAATGGGAGGAAACTGGAGTCAACGTCTGTGACCGAACTGTAAGAAACCACCTAAAGGAAATGGGATTTACATACAGAAAAGCTAAACGAAAGCCATCTTTAACACCTAAACAGAAAAAAACAAGGTTACAATGGGCTAAGTAAAAGCAATCGTGGACTGTGGATGACTGGATGAAGGTCATATTCAGTGATGAATCTCGAATCTGCACTGGGCAAGGTGATGATGCTGGAACTTTTGTTTGGTGCCATTCCAATGAGATTTATAAAGATGACTGCCTGAAGAGAACATGCAAATTTCCACAGTCATTGATGATATGGGGCTGCATGTCAGGTAAAGGCACTGGGGAGATGGCTGTCATTACATCATCAATAAATGCACAAGTTTACGTTGATATTTTGGACACTTTTCTTATCCCATCAATTGAAAGGATGTTTGGGGATGATGAAATCATTTTTCAAGATGATAATGCATCTTGCCATAGAGCAAAAACTGTGAAAACATTCCTTGCAAAAAGACACATAGGGTCAATGTCATGGCCTGCAAATAGTCCGGATCTTAATCCAATTGAAAATCTTTGGTGGAAGTTGAAGAAAATGGTCCATGACAAGGCTCCAACCTGCAAAGCTGATCTGGCAACAGCAATCAGAGAAAGTTGGAGCCAGATTGATGAAGAGTACTGTTTGTCACTCATTAAGTCCATGCCTCAGAGACTGCAAGCTGTTATAAAAGCCAGAGGTGGTGCAACAAAATACTAGTGATGTGTTGGAGCGTTCTTTTGTTTTACATGATTCCATAATTTTTTCCTCAGAATTGAGTGATTCCATATTTTTTTCCCTCTGCTTGGTCTAAAAAAGTAACCGTTACTGACTGCCACATTTTTTTCCCCTGATTTCTTATAGTGTTTGTTAAAGCCAGAAAGTTGCCATTTGAAATGACTTTATTTTTGTGTCATGTCTGTGATCTGCTTTTTTTCTACAAAATTAAACAACTGAATGAACATCCTCCGAGGCCAGTGATTCCATAATTTTTGCCAGGGGTTGTACAAACAATTAAGGCCCAGCTGTCCTAGAAAATGTAAAATGCACCTTTTTAACTAAATCCACAGCATATTAACAATGTTTTTAAAGTTTTATTAATAATTCATTTTAGTACTGCATTGACCAAACATACTAAAACAACCATGAACCAGATGCATATTAAAATCTTCAACAATACCACTTGAGTCATACGAGAATGTTCGGTATAACCATCTTGTTCTAACTTGAATTGTTCATTTGCCTATAACTGATGGTTAACACAACAATTTCTAGTGGCATTAAATTGTGTATCTGTCATTTATTTTAGTTTAATTGGTAACATATTAATGGGCTTGCCAGATATATAAAAAAAAAAATTATACTTGCAAGCAGCAGTGCTATAATATGTTCTGACTGAATTGCACTTGTTATAAAAGACACAAGCAAATGCAAATATCTTAATAATTATGGAATAAATCACCCCAGGGTGAGGGTTTTAAGTGGATCATTATTTTCTCCGTCAATCCTCAAACAAATTTCACTTAATCCTGTTTATTCTAAATCTGGTCGGGGACCATTTTTGGCAGCAGCTTTGATGTCAAAACTGTCTGAAACTTCAGGCAACAGAGCCTTCAGCATTCACCACCCTAGTACAGGCTTATTTTTTAACCGTTACTGTGGAGGACACTTTAGAAACGTGCACCATTTCAGGTTTCCCACTCTGACACAATTATTTCAGTTTCTGCTGTTGTGAAGTTCTTCTGTTTGACCTTTTGGGCCTTCTCTTATTTATAATCCAACGTCTTCCACCTTCATTCTGCACAGAACCCGTGTCATGAAACGCCAAATGGATGCCCTCGAATAGAGAAATAGATTTGCAGCAGATGCATGCAGACTGCAGCCCAAGGGCACACACTTTTCAATTTAGAATGAATTTGATTCACAAACACACATAAGCTGGTGTGAAAAAATTTGGCTGGGACCCACGCGTCATGAATCTAGTGGTGATTTTGCGCAACGAGGATGAGCACTTCTGCGAGCAAATCAGTGAATGAGACCCAATGTTTTGAACCAGTGGATGACATATTGAGACTCAATTTACAGTGGAGAAAATAAGTATTTCACCCCCTGTCAGTTTTGCAGGTTTTCCCACCTACAAAGAATGGAGAGGTCTGTAATTTTTATCGTAGGTACACTTCAACTGTGAGAGACAAAATCTACAAAAAAATCCAGAAAATCACATTGTATGATTTTTAAATAATTAATTTGCATTTTGTTGCATAAAATAAGTATTTGACCCCCTACCAACCAGCAAGAATTCTGGCTCTCACAGACCCGTTAATTTTTCTTTTAGAAGCCCTCTTATTCTGCACTCTTTACCTGTATTAATTGCACCTGTTTGAACTTGTTACCTGTATAAAAGACACCTGCTCACACACTCAATCAATCACACTCCAACCTGTCCACCATGGCCAAGATCAAAGAGCTGTCTAAGGACACCAGGGACAAAACTGTTGACCTGCACAAGGCTGGGATGGACTACAGGACAACAGGCAAGCAGCTTTGTAGAGGACAACAACTGTTATGATTATTTATTAGAAGGCGGAAGAAACACAAGATGACTGTCAATCTCCCTCGGTCTAGGATTCCATGCAAGATCTCACTTTGTGGGGTAAGGATGATTCTGAGAAAGCTCAGAACTACACAGGAGGACCTGGTCAATGACCTGAAGAGAGCTGGGACCACAGTCACAAAGATTACATTAGTAACACATGATGCTGTCATGGTTTAAAATCCTGCAGGACAGCAAGGTCCCCCTGCTCAAGCCAGCACATGTACAGGCCAGTTTGAAGTTTACCAGTGACCATCTGGATAATCCAGAGGAGTCATGGGAGATGGTCATGTGGTCAGATGAGACCAGAATAGAGCTTTTTGGAATCATCTCCACTTACCATGTTTAGAGGATGAGAACAACCCGAAGAAAACCATCCCAACTGTGAAGCATGGGGTGGAAACATCATACTGTGGGAGTGCTCTTCTGCAAAGGGGACAGGACGACTGCACCGTATTGAAGGGAGGATGGATGGGGTCATGTATTGTGAGATTTTGGCAAACAACCTCCTTCCCTCAGTAAGAGCATTGAAGATGGGTCATGGCTGGGTCTTCCAGCATGACAATGACCCCAAACACACAGCCAGGGCAACCAATTAGGGGCTCCGTAAGAAGCATTTCAAGGTCCTGCAGTGGCCGAGCCAGTCTCCAGACCTGAACTCAATAGAAAATCTTTGGAGGGAGCTGAAACTCCAAACCTGGAAAATTTGGAGAAGATCTGTACGGAGGAGTTGACCACAATCCCTGCTGCAGTGTGTGAAAACGTGGTCAAGAACTACAGAAAACGTCTGATCTCTGTAATGGCAGACAAATGTTTCTGTACCAATTGTTAAGCTCTGTTTTTCTAGGGGATCAAATACTTATTTCTGCAACAAAATGCAAATTAATTATTTAAAAATCATACGTGATTTTCTGGATTTTTTTTTTTTAGATTTTGTCTCTCGCAGTTGAAGTGTACCTACTATAAAAATTACAGACCTCTCCATTCTTTGTAAGTGGGAAAACCTGCAAAACTGACAGGGGGTAAAATACTTATTTTCCCCACTGTATCACAGCATGAGGTGTCGTCCTTTTATTATGGACTCAGAAACAATGTTTGAAAAAAGTTTTGAAAGTGGTGTATACTGTTTTTTGAGAATTTGCCCATGTAGTGGACATCATGTTTCACTCCATGCTAGCTGGCAAGCTGAAGCAGTAATCACAAGATGTGCCCAGTGTTCAGGAGGCATTCAACCTAAAGGTTTCACACACACACCTGTTCATAATTTTCAGGAAGTTATCCAGCACTCACCAACCATCCAGCAGGTAGAAGACATGTCTATGGGATATTACACAAAATAAAGGCGTCGTTTCGGACCATCTCGTGCATCAAAGTTCACCCGATGCAACTGGATGTGTCTTCATTTTATGTTCTTTTAATTTGTTGAGTTATGGGATGATAGCACTTCCTGTTTTTGAGTTACTGTGCTCAAAAATTGGCTTGGATGCAATCACTCACTCACTCACCCACTGATCTACGTGTTTGCTGTGTAAGTCCTGCACAGACTTGAAGATTGCTTCCTGCTGTTGTGCGCTTTGAATTAATGAAGTGATTTTTGCTAAACTTGAAAAAATCTTGGGCCTGATCTGGACAGAATAAGATGCTTCTCTAGATGATTGTGTAAGGATGAAGACATGCAAATCTGACTACTAATGTCCCTGTGGGATTATAAGACTCACATTTAAGGAAGCCCAAGATCTCTTCTACAGGTCTGAATCCACAGAGGCCCTCGAAGCGGGTGAGAGCGATGGCCATCTCTGGTTTGTGGTTGTTGTCTGGGTAGTGCTCTGGATACTGAGCATGAAGATGAGCGGCTAACTCCTGACCACACCAAAATGACAGAAAAAAGGAAGAATTACCGAAGGGGAAATTTAATCAAATAGATAAACTTTTCCAACTGTCTGCGCTAAATACAGCTTGAAAATTTTTTCAAAGACATCATGTCCAGAATGTAGCTGCTGCATGCAGTGCTGAATCAAAGCCTCTAGAACACCTTCAGAGTTGTCATTATTCTGTCTTCCTTCACACGTCTTTGTGCATAATCACTGTTTTTAAAGCTACAGTGTGTAGGATATAGTGTGATCTAGTGGTTGTTGAAGAGGGGGCTCAGAATTGCACATGTTAACATTAATAGTCTGAGGAATAAAATCTGTGAGGTCTCTAATCTGTTGTGTAGACACAAACTACACATACTTGCAATTTCAGAAACTCATTTGGACTCTTCGTTTGATGACACTGAGCTATGTATTGATGGTTACAATATTTACAGAAATGAAATTAGAAATGATATGATGAAATTTAATATTGAAGTGCGATGGCTGCAAGTGTACGTACCTCACCGTAAGCCGATTTTGCTGGGTTGCTGTTACCGACCACCAAATGCTAATTGTGAATATTTAGATACAATTTGTGAGATGTTGGACACCTATACTGCTGTGGGTCAGGATACGTACTTTATGGGCAATTTTAACATTGACTGGTTTCCTAAAAACTGTCATTTAAAAAATAAGTTGTTTACTGTCACTACTACATGTGGATTTACCCAGGTTACTAATGAACCAACAAGAATACATGTTAATAATGATGGTCACAGAATATCAACATGTATTGATCACATTTTTATCAATTCCCCTGAGCAGTATAGTAAAGTAATTTCTGTTCCCATTGGCTGTAGTGATCATAATTTGATCATAATTGTATTAGCCCCGATGGTAGGTAGACCCGGACCCACAGTTATATTCAAGAGGTTATATAAAATGTTTAATAAAGAGAAATTTATTGAAGTGAAAGCCATTTGCTGGTCTGACGTGTTATCTATTCAGAATCCTGAAACTGCACTCTCAAGATTTAATAGCCTATTCCTGCCTTTATTTGAAACTCATGCTCCTTTGAAGGAGTGTACTGTCAGGAACATTGTCACACCCTGGTTGGATGATGAAATTAAAGACTCTATTAAAATGAGAGATCAGATGAAAAAGACGGCAATTGTAACAGGAAATAAATTTGACTGAGATTGTTATCGTAAAATGAGGAACTCTGTCACTAAACTGAATAGAAAGAAAAAGAAAATGTTTTTTGAGGATCGAGTTCAGGAAGCAGGAACTGACAGTAGAAAAATATGGAAGGTTTTGAATCAGCTGACTGGTAGGAAAAACAGAATCAATCTGTCCTTTCTTGAGGAAGATAATAAATTCATAACAAAGCCGGTAGATATTGCTAATTATATTGATGATTATTTTATAAGCAAATTAGACAAACTGAGAGAGAATATACCTAATCTAAGTAATGTTGAATCCTATCTAGTGATAAAAAATAAAATTATGGATTGTAAAAACATCAGGTTTAAATTTGAGAAAGTAAGTACAAATAAGGTAAGGGAATTGCTGAAATCATGTAAAGACAAGCCCCCGGGTGTGGACGGTCTTGACAGTAGGCTTCTCAAAGTAGCAGCTGATTGTATCGCTCATGTTTTAGCCCATATAATAAACCTTAGCTTTACTTGTAATACATGTCCACAAGCATGGAAACAGGCTAAAATTATCCCACTACCAAAAAATAAGAAACTTCCAGTCTCAGTTTTAAATAGTCGACCCATAAGTATTTTATCTGTGTTAGGAAAAATTATGGAGTCTATGTATATGAGCAAATTAATAACTATTTTTCTTCCAATAACTTAATTACTGACTTTCAACATGCGTAATGTTAAGGATTTTATATATATATATATATATATGTTATCACTGTTAAACATTTGTAGCTTTGTCTTCTTTCTCATGAGAACGGTGTTGTGCTGTTTTGCACTTCACCCTGAGAACGTACGTGTTATTCAACCTTGTTTTAGCTTTGTCTTCTTTCTCATGAGAACGGAGATGTGCTGTTTTGCACCTGTCTTAATGCAATCCTGAGAATTCAATTTTGTTTTAGCACTCTGGGGTCAATCTGAACTGGGAATGAAGGACTGGATGTACTTATTGTTATAACATAACTTTGTTTTCGTAGCCGCTAACGACTGGGAGTAAAAGAACTGAAGGTTGAATTTTGACTGATTGTGATGCTTAGTGTTCCAGGCAGATGCAAAACAGCTGATAACTGCAACAGACGAACGAGATGTGCTGACCTGAAGTGTTCTTCCTTACAGCTGCACTTGACGTATGCGTTTATGTTATGGGAAGAAACTTGTCTTGCGTCATTACCCCCACCCTTAGGACAAGTTTCTTGTTTATGTGATGAGGGCGTCTCTTAATAAAAAGAGCGGAAAAGCAGGCCAGACTTTAGTGTAGCCTTGGTGTACAGCCTGGCCGCACTCCGCGCGTAATATTTGACTTTCTGTCTCACTGGTGTTTCTTGACTCTGTTTGTCTTGTTAAAGGTTTAAAAATGTTTGGAGGAGAAAATACCCAACATTGACTGGGGGCTCGTCCGGGATCTCAACAATACCGGAGGTGTCCAGCGGAGGTCGTCAAGTCCAGACGTAAATCCTTGGCCAAGGTCCGATCGATTGATCGTGTCTGCAATTGTCGACCACCGTTGGCATCGTCTGGTTGACGAGATTTTCCCGAAGAAGACAGACAGGAAGTCGAGTCAGTGAGTAGAATTTCTTTGTAAATAGTACTGAGTGAGTGGTGATCAGATCACATAAACAGTTAAATTCCGCAAGCGATGATACAGAATCGTCTGTTAATGCAAAGCAGTTAAACTCTGTAAGGAGGGCGGACTCCTCTACGGTTGCGAGGGACGCAAGTAGTTAAATTCCGGAAGGAGGATACGGACTCCTCTGTTTTAATACGTAAAGGAAATCCCGGGTAGAAATACGTGCACTGTAAAAAGTAGTTAAATTTGGCAGGGACGGCGGAGTCCCCTAATGCAGGACATTAGTTAAATTTCACAGGAGGGTGAGCTCCCCTGGCATAAGAATACGCGTACGATTATTAGGAGTGTTTCTATGTGTAAATAGTGTTTTGCGCAAGTGTAAATAACTGTGTGAAAACTGTGTGTGTGTAATACTTTGGACAACGTTAGTGACAACCGTGCGTGTGGAAGCAGAGGCAAGTGATTCCGCTTCCTACGGGGAGGTGAAAGGAATCAACCACACGACGGCAAATTAATTGTCACGTCCAAAGAAAGTGTGAAAACTTCAGATTTAGAACACCCTAGGTGTGCCCCCGTCTGAAGTCCAAATTATAACAAGGGATAATAAAAATGGGGGGTAAGACGTCTATAAATAAGGAAAATTTATCAACTGACGACTGGAAATTTATGGAAGCAAAAAATCCAAAAACAACAAAAAATTGGAGACCTGGATTAATAAACATGACTTTGACGGACGACTGAACCTGATCAGTATACAGAAGCTGAAGAAGGAGTTAGAACAGCAACATAAAGGTGATGAGAAAAAGATGCAGAAAGTAGGGGCAGATTTAGTGGCATTTTGGGAGGAAGAAGCAGAGAACAGACAGAAGGGAGCAGAGAAGCGACGATTAGAGAAAGCAAGAAAAAAGAAAGCTGTAGGTAAGGCAGAAGAAGATGTGATAATTCAGCACAGAGAACCAGAACAGCCTCAACAACCACCGCCGGCTGGACCGTCGGTGGCAAAGAGACCTTTATCTCCTCTACCAGAGGATGACGATGTATTGCCACCACAGTATGATTTGGCAGTAAAACCTAAGGTAAAAAGAGAAAAACCAGAAAAACCACAAACACGCAGTCAAGCAAAAGTGCCTACAGCCCCTCCCATGGTGGAACATAGTGATCAGGGAGGTGCCTATCCTATGATAGAAGTACCAAATCCTCGTGCAGAAACAGCAGGACAGCTACCAACCATGCTCGTTTATCGGACATGGAATGCTGATGATATCAAAGCAGCAGTCGACATGATACCATCGCCACATGTCGACATTGAGGGATTTATGCAGGATATAGAAAACATTAGAACATCTTACCACCTTAATGGACCTGAAGTCCAACAGGTGTGGATGAAAGCATGTGGCCCTAAATGGAGTCAGGTACGTGGAGACTGGAATCCTGCAGATCAACAAGGCGTACCACTGACACATGATGATCTAGTCTTGAAAACAAGAGTGGAAGCTACGATTACACGTGCAAAAGGAGTGTTAGGACCAAAGATAAATTATACTGAAATTACCAGGACAACTCAGAAAGAAGGAGAACCATGGATAGAGTTTAGATGCAGATTTGAGTGTATTTAGAGTCCATAGTGGCATATTGCCAGGAACACCAGTGTATGAAAACAAATTGAAAAATATTTCACCTGTGAAGCTGATAATGACCGATTTGATTCATGATGGCAACTCAACAGCTGTCATAACAGTAACAGGTGCCACTGAAGATGTTTTAAAATTGAGATTCACAGGTATGCCATTACATGTGTCACTTTGTAAACCATATTTGACAGAATGGCAAGAATTGGGACTGACAGTCATAACAGCTTTGTCAGCCACTGATTGGAGCAGAGTTGGACCACGAACGGAGTTCAGTCCATCAACTAAATTGTATAAAGTGCCAGTTAATGTCTCATTGGTGCTGACAGCTGGAACACAGATTGATGTGTCCACTTCACAATCCTGAGTGTTTCAGTTGAGTCCTGAAGAGGACGATCTTCTCTCTTCTGTACCATCAGGATTGTGGACAACAGGTCCTTCAGACGTAGGACTGATAAAAAAATGCACAACCTGTAGTTATAAGACCAAAAACAGAATACAGACCATGTGTAAGACAGTATCCATTGAAACCTGATGCAATTGAAGGAATCAGGCCAGTAATAGGGAATTTATTAACAGCAGGAGTAATAGTGCCATGTCCAGATTCACCATGTAACACACCCATATTTCCTGTAAAAAAAGGCTCCGCCCTCAGTGGGATGGAGAATGATTCAAGATCTGCAGGCAGTAAATGCTGCTGTAGTAAAAAGAGCTCCATGTGTACCAGATCCGCACACACTGTTAAGCTCATTGAGATTAAATTCTAGTTGTTTTTCTGTAATAGATATCAGTAATGCATTTTTTTTTTTCCGTACCAGTACACCCAGATAGTCAATTCTGGTTTGCTTTTACCTTTAAAGGACAACGATATACATTCACCAGATTACCGCAGGGTTACGCAGAGAGCCCAACTATTTATTCTCAAGTCATGTCAGCATGTTTAGCTAATTTCGTTCCACCGGCAGATAGCCAACTATTAGTGTATGTTGATGACATTTGATTGCCTCTGACACACGAGAAAACTGCATAACTGACACAGTAGCATTATTATGTTTCTTATTTGATAATGGCCACAAAGTGAGTAAAAACAAAGTTCAGTTGTGTAGGGATAAAGTAAAATATTTAGGACATGAATTATCAGCCACAGGGCGCACAATCCTGTCTGACAGGAAGGAAGCAATTTTGCACGCTCCAAAACCACAAACCAAAAAGCAGATGATGTCATTTTTTGGACTGACTAATTACTGCAGGGCATGGATTCCCTGCTATGCAGAATTGACTAGTCCACTTTCTGATTTGATGTACAAGGATGATATTTCAATGTCAACCGTGTTGGAATGGAACAAAGATGCTGAGGAAGCTTTTGTAAAAGTAAAACAAACAGTGTCATCCACAGTTTTGGCACTACCAGATTATAGTAAACCATTCATTCAAACAGTTGATTGTAAGAATAAGTTCATGACTAGTGTTTTGGTTCAAGTGTATGGCTCAAAATTGAGGCCAGTTGCCTACTACTCATCTAAATTGGATGCAGTAGCAAGTGCTCTACCACCATGTGTACAGGCTGTTGTTGCAGCCTCTATGGCTGTTCAAAGTAGCAGTAATGTTGTTCTATTCCATCAGTTGACACTGAAAGTTCCACATGCAGTCTCTGCACTTCTGTTGCAGACAAACATGAGCCTTTTGTCCCCAGCAAGACATCTTTCGTGTATGTCCTTGCTATTATCACAACCACATCTTACGGTAGAGCGATGTACAACATTGAATCCATCCACATTGATACCCTTACCTGAGGATGGTGAGCCGCACAATTGTCTTGATGTAGCTACGGTCTGTACGAAAGCACGTCCAGACCTCCAGGACACACCCATCCCAAACAGTACAATTGTGTATGTGGATGGTTCTTCCACTAAAAACGCTTATGGACAAACACAATCTGGATATGCTGTTGTCACAAATTCAGAAGTATTGGATTCTGCTTCATTGCCATCCTCATTTTCAGCACAAGCAGCTGAATTAGTTGCTTTAACTGCAGCTTGCTATCTGTTTAAAGGTACGGCTGTATCAATTTATACAGACAGCCAGTACGCTTTCAGTACGCTGTGAAATTGCCTAACCAAATTGCTATATGCAAATGTGCAGCTCACACCAAAGGCTCTGACAGTGTTTCAAAAGGAAATGACGTTGCTGACAAAACCGCAAAGGCGGCAACAGCTCTTTCTATTTTTCTCCTATATGACACCCCTCCGGATATGACCACAAAAGAAACCCATATTGCCAAAAAAAAATATGTTTAAATGGGCAGCTATTATGAGCCATGGCGTGACGCATGTCTCATCAGGGGGTATGATATCGCAATTGCAATCTATTTTTTGTCTTTATGGGTTCGATGCATATGCAAAACAGCATTGTAGAGCATGCATGACATGTGCAAAACACAACTCACAAGGCAATTTGAGACCCCAAAGAGGTAAATTTCCAACACCACAATATCCCTTTCAAGTGATTCATATGGATTATATACAGCTGAGTAAACATGAAGGGAAGGAATTTTGTTTAGTCATAATTGATGCCTTCTCAAAATGGGTAGAATTGTTCCCTACAAAACATGCAGATGCACTTACAGTGGCTAAGGCATTGTGCAAAGACATCATTCCATGATTTGGAATACCAGAAACAGTCTATTCAGATAATGGAGCGCATTTTGTTAATACAATAGTGCAATACGTAGGAGAAGCGCTACAGGTCAATCTCAAAACTCATTGCGCTTATCATCCACACAGTGCCGGATTAGTGGAAAGGACAAAGGGCACAATAAAAATAAGATTAAGGAAATGTATAGAAGAGACAAAACGAACCTGGATTGAATGTTGGACCTAGTAAAATTGTATATGAGAATAACACCAACACCATCAGGGTTAACACCATTTGAGATACTTTATGGACGACCATATCGTCTACCAATTTTGACATGGATACTAAAACAGCAGATGAGGAACAAACATTAGCAAATTTTATGAAAAAGACATTAACACAGAAAGAGATAACTTAAACACATTTACTGCCGAATAATTTTGATCTTCCACAGGACGGCCTTCCAGTAGTCTAGCCAGGAGACTGGGTGTTCATCAGAGTGATTAAGAGGAAGAACTGGTCCAGTCCTCGTTGGGAAGGTCTATACCGAGTGCTGTTAACAACACCAACTGCAGTAAAGATAGCGGAGAGATCAACGTGGATACATCACTGTAAGATACAGCGTGTGTTGGCGGCCTCCACAGTGTAAGGGGAAGTCTGGCTACAAAGGGAGTCTATTTAATTAGCAATAGATTGTCTCAATGCCAGTGAAGCAGGGAGATCCTTGCACTATTAGGTGAGGTGGTTAACAACACTGTATCCTAGCAATCATGACTGAACTACAGCAGACCCCGGAGCGGCGTGCTCAGCGCCGCCGCTGCCGGACTGTTGGTAGGGCAGCCGGTTGTGTTGTGATCTTAGTGTGTTTCGTGCTCCTCGGATTCCTGGCCTGGTGGTTGACCCAAGAATTGCAGCTCACTGTGGACCGAGCCAGAGAACAACGCAAGCAACATCAGAAGAGGTTTATTCATAATGTGAACGAGACAGATGGACACCCTCATATATACCATACTAATATGTGGTACAGATATGTTCATTTATTGGCTATGGAATTACGTTACTAATTATTATGTTTGTTCGCAAATACCTATATCCTCAACACACCCAGCTCTGACGGCTAAACCGTACCCTGCTAGGGTGACAGAATGTCTTATCATACGGATGCATAATCAAACTGTATTTCGGGGGCAGCAGTTCTCAGCAAATCTGATAAGATGTAACACCACTTGCCTCAGTGCAACCACTTATATGATAGGGATTTCAACAGAGGACGTACAAGCGTGCCCAAGTGCTGCTCCATTGACTAGACTGAAGGGAAACGCAAAAATATCATCACGTTAAATTGTCATCACAACGGCCATTCCCAATTTGCTTTTACGGGACAGGGAATAAAAATGTAGGTAAAATTAAGAAACGTCTGTGTACCCAAACGTATGTTTTATCAAATAATTTAAGCCTAACCAAAACATAATATGTGGATGGTACTTATCTTCATCACATTGGACGGGGATGTAATTATACAGGCTCCTGTCCATGGGGAACGGATGAATCATGTGCTTATGTTAGTAAGTTTTGCTACCACCTGTAAATGGTACTCCGGTGTATGATGACATCTATTGGCTTTATGGTTCCAGACTGTACATGAGTCTCCCACCAAATTGGGGTGGTGTGTGTGCACCTACCCAGGTGACTGACCATACATATGTGGTAAGACCTCCACAGAGAAGAATGGCAGCACCAGACGGAGGAGATTGATATACCCAGATGTGTTACCACATAATCACATGTGGGGCTCGGATGTACTAAAGGACCAAAAAATTGTGGTCTGTAGGAGATAAAATAGCACATTCATTGTTCCCCTGGATAGGAGTGGGAAAAAATTCATTAATGATTGAAACTCTGAATTATTGATTGGGTCTGTTCATGAATGTAACAAAAAAAATAGTAGCAGCTCAAAACACTGAAATAGATGCTTTACGTACCATGGTGATGCAAAATCGCATGGTTTTAGACTTGCTTACTGGTTCACAGGGAGGAGTTTGTGTTCTGCTGAACACAACATGCTGTACTTTCATCCCAGACTCCATTCATTCAGTGGATATGCAGGACGCATTGGAGGAGCTGAATGAACTTCGTGATGCAATGCATAAAGACACCCTAGCCGTGAACCGGTGGAATCCCTGGTCCTGGTTGACTTCAGGACCATGTTGGCAGTTACTATTGAAAATGGTGTCAAATACATTTGTACAGCGTAATCTGGCCTTCCAACAAACTATGCCAAAATATCAAGCATTGAAACAGTCAGACCTTAGTGGAGAAAACTGTAATGACTGTACTGAGAATTATGATGATATTGAAAAGCTCACAACTCCAGTTCAAGCTTGAACTGTTGACGTGATGAGTTAACACACTCTTAGCCTATGAAGCTTTAGCTGAAAAAGTAATAAGACAAGTGGTGTAGTCGAATAATACAGAAAAACGGTTCATTTATACCAGTCGGTAGGAGTGATGTATGGTGGTGGTGTGGTGATAACAGAATCTTTGATAGACTGCCACGAAATGTGTCAGGTTATTGTGCATTAATATCATTATTGTTACCCATGACCCCTGAAGACGTTACGACATATGCAGCCTCTTATTCCTGAGGATTGGCAGAAAGGCATAGCCAGACATAGAGTAAAAAGAGATTGGAAAGGAGTAGGAAATCCAACATATATTGACGCAATAGGAGTCCCCAGAGGAGTGCCTGACGAGTATAAACTGGTTGATCAAATAGCAGCTGGATTCAAATCTTCCATCTGTTGGTGGTGTTCAATTAATAAAAACGTGGACAGAATAAACTAAGTTAATAAACTAACTAACTAAGCTGGGTGATGCCTGCTATACGTTTAACAGGTGATAAACAGGTGGGAAATGTTAAGGATTTTATATATATATATATATATATATGTTATCACTGTTAAACATTTGTAGCTTTGTCTTCTTTCTCATGAGAACGGTGTTGTGCTGTTTTGCACTTCACCCTGAGAACGTACGTGTTATTCAACCTTGTTTTAGCTTTGTCTTCTTTCTCATGAGAACGGAGATGTGCTGTTTTGCACCTGTCTTAATGCAATCCTGAGAATTCAATTTTGTTTTAGCACTCTGGGGTCAATCTGAACTGGGAATGAAGGACTGGATGTACTTATTGTTATAACATAACTTTGTTTTCGTAGCCGCTAACGACTGGGAGTAAAAGAACTGAAGGTTGAATTTTGACTGATTGTGATGCTTAGTGTTCCAGGCAGATGCAAAACAGCTGATAACTGCAACAGACGAACGAGATGTGCTGACCTGAAGTGTTCTTCCTTACAGCTGCACTTGACGTATGCGTTTATGTTATGGGAAGAAACTTGTCTTGCGTCATTACCCCCACCCTTAGGACAAGTTTCTTGTTTATGTGATGAGGGCGTCTCTTAATAAAAAGAGCGGAAAAGCAGGCCAGACTTTAGTGTAGCCTTGGTGTACAGCCTGGCCGCACTCCGCGCGTAATATTTGACTTTCTGTCTCACTGGTGTTTCTTGACTCTGTTTGTCTTGTTAAAGGTTTAAAAATGTTTGGAGGAGAAAATACCCAACAGTAAAGAAAGAGTCACTCCACTGCCCCGGTGTTGACTCATATGTCGGATGATTGGTTCAGAGAGGTTGAAAAGAAGAACATAGTTGGTACTGTGTTTCTTGATCTCTGCTGCTTTTCATATTATTGACCATGATTTGTTATTGGAAAAAGTTGCTTGTTATGGTTTTGAGCTATCAGCTCTGACTTGGTTCTATAGTTACTTATCTAACAGAACACAGACAGTGTTTTTTAATGGCAGTTTTTCTAACACCAGAAAGGTATCATGCGGAGTGCCACAAGGGAGTTGCCTCGGCCCATTATTATTTACACTTTTTATGAATAATTTACCATAAATTTTACATAAAGCTAGTATAGTAATGTATGCAGATGATTCAACCATTTATACATCAGCACGCTCACTCAATGATCTTGAAACTGTTTTAAATATGGAATTGCATAATGTAGTTGAGTGGGTAACATCTAACAAGTTAGTGTTGAATGCAGAAAAGACTAACTGTATGGTTATTGGATCTAGCTGTGTTGTTATGAAAAACCCCATATTAGACATTAGGATTAATAATGTGATAATAAATCAAGTGCATGAGACCAAGCTGCTGGGTTTAGTGGTAGCCTTTAAATTATCATGGAAAAACATATTAATAATATTTTGTAAAAATGGGCAGTGGTATATCAATGATGAGAAGACATGCAAGGTTTCTAAGTTGCACTACAAAGAAGTATGCTATTAACGCACTACTATTAGTATATTTGGACTATTGCCCAGTAGTTTGGTCAAATGCTACTGGACAAATGATAAATAGATAAATTATTCAGAATAGGGCTGCTCCTGTGGCACTTAGATGCAGTTATAGGACAAATATCATCACAATGCTTAAAAAAATTAAACTGGTTGTTAGTCAAAGATAGACTTTTATATTCGCTGATCATTTTTGTTAGAAAGATTATTGTCACTAAGTTACCTTATATTTTGTTTAGAAATTTTTCTTTTAGTTCAGAAAATCATACGTACAGAACCAGACATGCTGTGGTGGGAAACTTTACGTTACCTGTAGCTAGAACCAATGCCATTAAGAACACTGTCACATTTAGGGGTATGCATGAATGGAACTTATTACCGGATCACATTAAACTCAGTGCAAATGAACGCTTCTTTAAAAAAAAACCCGTCTAAAACAGTATTCATTGGTATATGAGTAATGAGTAACTCTGATAAGACTGAAATGATGGTTCTTGGTCCAGTGAGATATCGGCATCAATTTGACCAGTTAACGCTTAGCCTAGGCTTGTGTGTCATACATCACACTGACAAAGTGAGGAACCTTGGGGTAATTTTTAATGCTACATTGTACTTTGACCTCCATATTAGAAATATTACGAGGAATGCTTTCTTCCACCTGCGAAATATAGCAAAGATTCATCCCATCCTGTCTATGGCTGATGCTGAAACCCTGATCCATGCGTTTATCTCTTCTAAATTGGACTACTGCAATGTTCTATTTTCTGGTTTACCGCAGTGTAGCATTAGGGCTCTCCAATTGGTTCAAAATGCTGCAGCCAGACTTTTGACACGAAGCAGAAAGTTTGACCACATTACACCCATTTTGGCATCCCTTCACTGGCTTCCTGTCCCAGTGAGATCTGATTTTAAGGTTCTGCTACTAGTCTATAAAATTGTTCACGGACTGGCACCTCCCTACCTAACTGACCTAATTAAACCTTATACGAGGGCTGTCAATAAAGTATAGGTCCTTTTTATTTTTTTCAAAAACTATATGGATTTCATTCATATGTTTTTACGTCAGACATGCTTGAACCCTCGTGCGCATGCGTGAGTTTTTCCACGCCTGTCGGTGACGTCATTCGCCTGTGAGCACTCCTTGTGGGAGGAGTCGTCCAGCCCCTCGTCGGAATTCCTTTGTCTGAGAAGTTGCTGAGAGACTGGCGCTTTGTTTGATCAAAATATTTTCTAAACCTGTGAGGCACATCGAAGTGGACACGGTTCGAAAAATTAAGATGGTTTTTAATGGCTGATGAGAGATTTTGAGGTGATACTGTCGCTTTAAGGACTTCCCACGGTGCGAGACGTCGCGCAGCACTCCCAGGCGCCGTTGTCAGCCTGTTTCAAGCTGAAAACCTCCACATTTCAGGCTCTATTGATCCAGGACGTCGTGAGAGAACAGAGAAGTTTCAGAAGAAGTCGGTTTCAGCATTTTATCTGGATATTCCGCTGTTAAAGGAGATTTTTTTAATGAAAGACGTGCGGATGGGTCCGCGCGTCGGGACGCAGCCGGCGCAGTGCGGCGGCACAGGAAAAACACCTCCGTGTTGATAACCATTTGTAAAATCCAGGCGGCTTTTGATGGCTTTCAGTGGATTGAGTATATGAGAAATTGTTTAACAGCTGGACATGTTCCAACTTGTCCTTAAGGCTTCCAACAGAGGTGTTTTTCCAGTGGCGGAGCGTCGCAGCGGCTGCGAGCCGACGCTGCAATCCGTCCGCACGTCTTTCATTAAAAAAATCTCCTTTAACAGTGGAATATCCGGATAAAATGCTGAAACCGACTTCTTCTGAAACTTCTCTGTTCTCTCACGACGTCCTGGATCAATAGAGCCTGAAATGTGGAGGTTTTCAGCTTGAAACAGGCTGACGACGGCACCTGAGAGCGCTGCGCGACGTCTCGCACTGTGGGAAGTCCTTAAAGCGACAGTATCACCTCAAAATCTCTCATCAGCCGTTAAAATTTTCACTGAAAACCAGCTTAATTTTTCGAACCGTGTCCACTTCGATGTGTCTCACAGGTTTAGAAAAAATTTTGATAAAACAAAGCGCCAGTCTCTCAGTAACTTCTCAGACAAAGGAATTCCGACGAGGAGCTGGACGACTCCTCCCACAAGGAGTGCTCACAGGCGAATGACGTCACCGACAGGCGTGGAAAAACTCACGCATGCGCACGAGGGTTCATCCATGTCTGACGTAAAAACATATGAATGAAATCCATATAGTTTTTGAAAAAAATAAAAAGGACCTATACTTTATTGACAGACCTCATATACCAACCCGGGCTTTGCGTTCTCAGGGCGCAGGACTACTTTGTGTCCCTAGGGTGAATAAGAGGTCTGCAGGGCATACAGCTTTCTCTTCTTGTGCCCCTGCTCTGTGGAATGATAACCCCTTTGAGTCTGGTCTGCTTGAGGTTTCTTCCTCAGAGGGAGTTTTTCCTTACCGCTGTTACTCTGGGGGTTGGTAGGTTTGACCTTACTTGTGTGAAGCACCTTGAGGCAACTCTGTTGTGATTTGGCGCTATACAAAAGAAATTATACTGAAACTGAAATGTTTCCATCCCCTGACTTGTCTGAAGAAAACTGGCAATAAAACTGATTATTATTAAAAGTTTTATCAAGTTGTTTTTTTTTAGAGATTTGCTTTCAGTTTGAGGAAGACAATTTTAGAAATTTTTATTCTTTATATTTTTTGTATTTCTTGTATTTGAAATGGCATAAACAAATCAAAATGTGTGAAATACCAAGTGTTCAAATACTTCTGGAGGGCCCAGTATCCTAACCTTGTGATGAGTGCAAAATGACTGTGGTATTATTACTGTTTAATTTTCACTGTTGCTGCTGTTTGTGTGAAATCATAGTCATATTGTATATCATACTGATATGACAATATGGAGATATGATAATTTGGCCATATTATACGGCCCTACTGTCAACTAGCTGAAAACGTTTAATATTAATTTACATCTAAATTAAAAAAAATGCTTAAAGTGGCTGGGGGTTAAGAGGGCTGTAATTACAGGAGTCTGAGGGATGCAGCCCCCCCAGAAGCTGAAAGATAAAAAAAGAAAAATGCTTAAGAAGGCGGGGGGGGGGGGGGGTCTGAGGGGCTTCTGCACCCCCCAGAAGCTGAAAGGTTTTAGGCATGCTAATGCTCCCCTGAAGCATTTGCTCAAAAATGACATGCTTTGCTCGTACATGTCTGCGAAATATACAGTTGTATGTAAAAGTTTGGGCACCCCTGAAGATTTCCATGATTTTCCTTTATAAATCATTGGTTGTTTGGATTAGCAATTTCAGTTAAATATATCATATAGCAGACAAACACAGTGATATTTGAGAAGTGAAATGAAGTTTATAGGATTTACAGAAAGTGTGCAATAATTCTTTAAACAAAATTAGGCAGGTGCATAAATTTGGGCACCCCAACAGAAAAATACATCAATATTTAGTATATCCTCCTTTTGCGGAAACAACTGCCTCTAAACACTTCCTATAGCTGCCAATGAGAGTCTGGATTCTGGTTGAAGGTATTTTGGACCATTCTTCTTTACAAAACATCTCCAGTTGAGTCAGGATTGTTGGTTTCCGAGCATGGCCAGCCTGCTTAAAATCACACCTCAGATTTTCAATAATATTCAGATCTGGGGACTGAGATGGCCATTCCAGTACGTTGTACTTGTTCCTCTGCATGAATGCCTTAGTAGATTTTGAGCAGTGTTTAGGGTCGTTGTCTTGTTGAAAGATCCAGTCCCGGCACAACTTCAACTTTGTCATTGAATCTTGAACACTGTTCTCAAGAATCTGCAATCCATGTGACCCTCAACTTTAAAAAGATTCCCAGTACCTGCACTGGCCACACAGCCACACAGCATGATGGAACCACCTCCAAATTTTACTGTAGGTTGCAAGTGTTTTTCTTGGACTGCTGTGTTCTTTTTCAGCCATGGATACCGCCCCTTATTATGCCAAAATAACTCAATTTTAGTTTCATTAGCCCACAGCACCTTATTCCAAAATGAAGCTGGCTTGTCCAAATGTGCTTTAGCATACCTCAAGCGACTCTGTTTGTGGCGTGTACGCAAAAAAAGGCTTCCTCTGCATTATAGCATCTCCTTATGCAAAGTGCACTGTATAGTTGAACGATGCACAGACACTATCTGCAGCAAGATCATGTTGTAGGTCTTTGGAGCAGCTCTGTGGGTTGACTATGACTGTTCTCACCATCCTTCGCTTCTTCTTATTTGAAATTTTTCTTGGCCTGCCACTTTGGGCCTTAAGTAGTACTGTGCCTGCAGTCTTCCATTTCCTCACTATGTTCCTCACAGTGGGAACTGACAGCTGAAATCTCTGAGATAGCTTTTTGTATCCTTCACATAAAGCATGATGTTGAACAATCTTTGTTTTCAGGTAATTTGAGGGTTGTTTAGAGGCTCCCATGTTGCCACTCATTAGAAGAGATGCAAAGAGGAAAAACATTTTCAAATGGCCACCTTAAATACCCTTTCTCATGATTGGATTCGCCTGTGTAAGGAGGTCAAGGGTCAATGAGCTTACCAAACCAATTTTGTGTTCCAATAATTAGTGCTAAATGTATTCAAATTAATAAAATGGCAAGGGTGCTCAAATGTATGCACCTGCCCAATTTTGTTTAAATAATTATTGCACACTTTCTGTAAATACTGGAAACTTCATTTCACTTCTCACATATCAGTGTGTTCATCTGCTATATGATATATTTAACTGTAACTTGCTGATCCAGACAACCAATGATTTCTAAAGGAAAATCATGAAAATTATTCAGGGTGCCCAAACGTTTGCATACAGCTGTACATATTAATGACTCACTGATCAAGAGATGCAGAATTTGAACAGTGTAGGTGTGCATGCGCTTCTGCAAACTCACCTTGTTAGGATGTGCCTGTATGGACAAGGCAGTATTGACAGAGAGGACTTTGAAGAGGAAGGGCAGCTGGCCATGGAAGGCATCTTTGACCTTAGACCCCAGACAGGCAGGAAAGTGAGCGATCCACTGGCTCAGGGTTGTCTGTGCAATCCTGTTGTCTTTAATCTGGGCATCTCCTTTTGGGTGGGTGCCCATCCACAGCTGCAAGAAAAAAAACAAATATGTTGGCAATGCTCATTTGCTGATCATCTCCCACGGGGCAAGAGGCCACATCAGCATTTTGGAATGTTAGAATCACTAATGTGGCTGTCTCTCTCGACCAGAGGTATGTCTCAGCAACTGCTCAATGGTTTCCTTCATATTCACTATGATAAAAACCTGGACAATTTGGTGATAATCCAGAACACTGCCAACAATCCTCCTTAAACACAAGCTAGAAGGATTTTGGGTCCTTAGCCTTCTACACATAAGCAGATTTTTTCTTGGCAGCTCCAGTTATTGCTCAGGGTCATCACAGCAGATCATATATGGACCCACATGTTGATTTGGGACAAAATTTATTCCAAATGCTGTGCCTGACACAACCCATGCAAACCACTCCAATGTGCATGAGCTCCGAGTCATTAGATAACAACATGAAAAATTATCATGAGAATCTATACCAAACCATTGTGGAGAAGAAAATGCTGAGCCAGAAAACAAGACTCTCAATTTACGAGCATATCCTCACCTAAAGTCATGAGCTTTGGGTAATGACTAGAAGAACAAGGTCAAGGATACAGGAAATAAGATTTCTCTGTCAAGTATCTGGGTTACACTCCGGGACAGGGTGAGAAGCTTGAATATCTGGGAGGGACTTGGAGTAGAGCTGTTGCTTCTTCGCATCGAAAAGAGGCAGCAGAGTTGGTTGAGGCACCTGATGAAGATGCCCCCAGGTGTCTTCCTGGGGTGGACTTCCAGGCACATCCAATTGAGAGGAGGCCCCAGAAAAGACCCACAACAAGTTGAGGGGCTTCACACGCACACACACACACACACACACACACACACACACACACACACACATAAATCTCCGTCTTTTGAGGGTGTTTCTTGGGAAAATGATCATTTCTCTACGTTGATTACAGACCCTGCGGCAGCTCTGTAAACAACTGCTTCTGCAGCGCGACTCCATATGAAGCAGTGCTTAGAACCGCTGGCTTGTTGGTTCTTTGATTCGCTGCTCTTCAGAAGCAGCAACTCCGCTTCTTAACCCCTCACAAAGCCATTAAAATATGTCAATGGTGAGTCACTTTTGTGTGGATTAAAGTCACTAACTGGGAGTCTTGTCTTGTTGCAGTCAAGAAAAGAGAATTGTCCTCCGTTCTGTTCGCACAGCTCCAAACGCTGCGCCACTCTCTGCTGAGTGAAGTTAGAGTCCGGTTGGAATTAATAACTTCAAAGTGAATCGCCGCTTTAAATAAAATGACACCTCTTTCCAAACATTGTAATGCAGACAAACTACAATAGACTATAACATTTTTCTTCCTCCCAAAATGACACATCCTGCATTCTTTATGAATTACATCCTGACGTGCAGCACAGCAAGCTGCAAGAGCTCAGCTCAGATGTATGGAGAGACTTTCATGCCAGTAATGTCTGAAAGGAAATGTTTTTGACAAAAACTACAAATTTTGTTTATTTCTATTTATGTCCAGAGTTTAAGGATCCAGTGACCAATTTCATATTTATTTACTTTAAGACTCAATAAAATGTTGTTGACATAGAAAACCTGGAAAGCCTACTTTTAGTACACAAAAAATTCACAAGAAGTATCGATAAGGGAATCGATAAGGAATCGGATGGATAAGCGGAATCGATATAGATAAGATCTTATCAATACCCATCCCTAGCTGGGATTGTCACCTCGATCACAAATGTAGTTTTCTTTCCCTTGTCAACCACCAATATGTCTGTTTGTTGGGCAGCAGCTGCTCATCCGTCTGGAATTTGAAGCCCCACAGGACCTTAGCCCTGTCTTTCTTAACCACCTTTGGTGTCATCTCGCATTGAGACTTGGGGACTTCTAATCCATATGCAGCACAGATGTTCCTGTACACAATTTCCAACACTTGGTGGTGCCTCTCAGTGTCCCAGCTTGCATCCTGCTACTATGTGCTGGACTGTCTCTGGGGCACAATTGTACAGCCTGGAACTTGGGTCATGTTGGCTCTAGCAGACTCCTGCCTCTATGGATCTGGTGCTTAGGGCTTGTTCTTATGCTGCCATGATCAGATTATCTGTGCTGTCCTTTAGACAGGACCTTTTCTAGCCACTGGTAGCTCTTCTTGATGTCAGCAACTTCCTCTATCTGTCTATGGTACATCCCATGGAGGGGCTTGGTCTTCCATGATATCTCCTCCTCCTGTTGCTTATCACCATCTGTCTTCCACTGCCTGAGGCATTCTTGTAGCAGCTGATCATGAGGGTCCATCTTTCTAATGTATTCATAGATGCTCCTCATCTCATCCTGGATTGTGGCTCTGATGCTCACTAATCCTTGCCCAGCCATATAAATAAATAAAGCCAGACCAGCTAAGACAATGCCCGGGCTAATAAGGTCCACCTCAGCTATTGACGAACCAGGGCACACCGATGGGAAATGGGCTACTGGAACAAGATGTACACGGACAAGGACTGATAACATGGACTGATGGAATGCTACTATCACAGCAGAACCAATGAGAGAGGTTACATACATATGTATGTTTTCATTCATTCATCTACCTTGGGAATGTGTGTGCGTGTTTGAACGCGGAGGACTGTACATCTCCCTCTGCTCAGTGCTTTGCAGCTGCAGCGGAGGTGGGCAGACCCGCTGCCGCTCGGTGAGAACAGAGACTATAGCAATACGTGTTTTCACTTTTGAGTTGCCAAACACCAGAAAAGTCTCCAGTGACGCCAGGAAAAGTAGCTAGATTTGTCACTAGTCGCTTTTGAGAAAATAAGTCGTCAAGAGAGTTTGGAAAGTCGCCAAGCTGGCAACACAACAAAAAAGCACCTTCCAGCAGGGTGATGTCCGTCACTCATTCTTCTACTTTTCGCTGGTAATCTTGTGGTTATGACTCGCAGACTAAGCATTTCACTTTTTATTTCATTCTTTTTTCGGGATCATACAAGTCTTCATAAACCTGGCAACTGTGACACTTATTCATCCTCCAGAAGACAGAGTGATGTAGAAAACTGCACATTTTCCACGTCCGCTTGCGACATTCCCAGTGCGCTGTGCATGCAGTCTGAAAGGCCCTTTACGCCTAGTTTTGCCACACCAATAGACATGTTAGAATATGAAGTTCAAGAAGAATCTGAATTGGCTGACCAAACATAAAACTAACTAGAATACAAAGAAGACTCCCACTGAATACAAAGTACATGTAAACTAAACAAAAACTCATCCTGTTTTATCCTGTATTTTGACACAAGCACAGTCCAACCTCTTTCTAGTTTAATTAGTGTGATACTCAGAATCAGATTCAAATTTATTGCCAAGTAAGTTCTCACATACAAGGAATTTGACCTGGTGTCATTGGTGCATAAACAACAATAAAAAGAAAAGGAAAAAAATACTTCTGTAAGAAGTGAAAAAATAAAATAGCATCTTGGCTTTTGCTTGGTACTCTGGAAAAGGTGGTTGCATCTCCTCCTCTCTCCTCTCCTTCTGTGTTTTTCTCTATCTCTGCCCCAACCTTCAAAAGTCCCAACTTCACCAGACTGTATATTCTTCAAACTATATTTGGAGCAACAATGGAATTAATCAGCTGGTCTCTCAACGCTACTGACACCATTTTTTTCAATAAGGAATCAGGGCTGGGGGACCCTGTGTGCCCAGATGGAACCTATCCTGCAGGCTATGTTCTTGATGCCTGGGAGAAGTGGTGCATCTGATGCCTGGCACCACTCTCCGTGGAAGACGTTGAGGATTTATTCTTATTTGTCTTTATGGTAGGAGGTCTTTTGCTGCTTGGATTATGCACTGCCCTGACTGATCAGAAAATTGGTAAGAAGGCTGCTACCAAAACCACAACCCCACATCTGTCCGTCATGATTAGGGAAGTGGGCAAGGCAGTATAATCTCAGACTGCATTAACTTTTGAACTTAAACCCAAGTTGGAAACCATCTCGGAGCAATTACCTGCCCTGCAAAGGAATTGATGTTGGAGACCAGTGAATATTCCCAATTGGATCTGGATAGTTAAAGAGAGGCCGTATTGGAATTCTGTGTCTCACTGCCTAACCCAACCATGGCAGCCTTATCAGCTACTGAAGGTCACAATACCCCCCTGTTTTCCTCCAGAAGGATTTCAACGGCCTTGGTGAAGCATTTGGTTCCCTCTTCATCTGACACCCCCCCCCACACACACACACACAAACTGATAGGAACTCATCTGCCCTCCCCTACAGCCACTCGACTCTACGCACACACAGACAGAGACTGATATGAAGTCATCTGCACACATGACACAAGCCCCCCCATCCCTACCCCTCCTTTGTGTTTCTGTCCCAACCTCTACCCCACCCCAGCCTCAGGCACTGCCACTACTTCCCACTCCAGGAGGCCATGCGGTACGGCTGCAGCAACCTCCCACCTCCAAGCCCAAGCTTGGTTGCGCAGCATGAAGCTGCTGCAACCTACACTCACATTGCCTCAATTCGGATGATGGACTGTTTCAAAGTTTAGCGTACATAAACAATCAAATGTATATGTGTGATTGTTTAATTTTGATGTGTGCCATTATTACAAGTAATAATTGTGGATTAATTGCTGTATTTTTGTCTGAGGTAATTGGGAGTGATATGAATTGCCCTTTTAGGGATCAATAAAGTTGTTTGAATCTTTGAATCTTGAAATAGACAAAATGGGAAAAATTATGTTCACTGTCAAATAAATATAACATAGTGGAATGGGGCTGTGCAAAGCATGCAGATGTACAGGACCGTTCAGTACAGGGATCATCAATCTGTACTTTGTGTGTGTGTGTGTGTGTGTGTGTGGGGGGGGGCAGGGTAAATGGGGTCTCTGGCATTATTTATAAGTGTAGTGCTCCCAAGCAATGTACGAGCTACTGCACATACAGACCCTGCACTGACTGTAGTGTGTAAAATATGAAACAAAATTTGATATGGATACACATTCCTGAATTGTCCAGCAGGTGCCAGTGTTCAGGCAATTCTGGTTTTACTTCCCTCTTCTGTTGTGCATTTCATCTCATGTACTGGATGTCATGTTTAAGACAGTGGCTGCCAGCTTAACTGTGGTCCTTAACTTTAGCTAATGTGATTGGCGGAGCAGTCACAGCTGTCGGCATATTCCTTAAATTATTCTGGCACATCAAGATCCACCACAATTTCACTTTGTCTTTGTTATGCTCCCTTTTTACTTTGGTGAGTACAAGGCCATAGCTTTTATTGTTGTTGAGCCACCATCTACTAAAGCAGGGTGGGTTGGGCTAATTTATCCACTATTTACACTTTTGCTATCCAACACCTATACTATTACCATTGCAGACAATTTCAATGTTTGTTTTACAAGTTTAACCACAAAATACTTCTAGAGCAATTGACTGTCAAAGTCTTCTCTGTGTATGCACGCATAAAGTGATAATGGGTGAAAAAGTGTCTACTATACTGTATTGTGTGTACTACAGTATAACACTGCCATAGAAAGCATATGCATGGTTAACAATTAATTGTAGATACACAGTCATGTGCGCTAACAGAGACTTATCGGATGCAGTTCAACACAGGTTAACATGAACCTGGTCAGCAATAGACTGACTTACATTCTGGATAAAGAGGTCTCAAAATCCTCGATGAGCACTCAATACTTTTTTTTACTTGTGAAAAACAAATACAAATACAACACTGGACTGGAACTGGTAAAATGGAAAAAAAACAACAACAACACACAAAAGGTTCATGACTAAATAATCCCATGTCTGATTTATAGTACTAAAGAGAAATAAAGTGTCTTACTTACTGCTTAGGTTTTGCATTCACGTGAATAAATAAAAAGTGACAGCAGTACTGCAGAGTCAAATACTATGTGGTTGGCGTAAGCACAACAACAATTTTGATCAACCTTTACTGTGACTTGCAGTGCATTAAAATAGCCCCACTGCCAGAGTGTGAACGAATGACCTGTGTGACAACCCCAGCAGAGATACTGTGGTTAAAATAAATAACTCCTGATTGGCATGGAGAGAACAAAACTATCTGCCAGTTGGCAAATAGTTCTGTTCTGTGGTGGATGCAGCAACATGCACCACCAGTAAATGCTCCCAAACCTGACATTTAGTCTCAACTTCCAGCATTCTGGCAATCATCCAGGCAGGCCACTGGTCCATCCTTAACCCCAGAATGTAGTCATCTATCTGCCACAACCAGGTGACATGGCTGCCTTTTTGGCCTTTTCCAGTGACTGCAGTCCTCCGCACTGAGGTACCGGTGCACTGGATCGTGCATCACATTGCTGTACCATCTCAGCTGACATTATCTCAGCATGGAGGTAGTATGCCACATCCAAGTCATTTCTCATTTCATTTCAAACAAATTCATTCCAGTTGGATGCAAGGATTCTCTGGAGAGACCTCGTACCAAAGATATGCCGTCATCGCCTAAGGTCAGTGGTAAGAGTCCAAGTGTCACAGCTATACAATCAGACAGGAAACACTCGAGCCCTAAAGATGTGGACTTCTGTTCTCCAGCAAAGATATCACCACCACAAAGATCTCTGTCCAGTGACCTCATGACTCCATAAGATATTATCAGATGTCTCTCAACCTCATTGACTGACTTCCCAGACTCCAGAATGTCACTACAGAGATAAATGAATCTTGCCACAATTACATACATGATGGCTGAGACCTGGAAGCTAACATGACAGGACAGTTGTAAACCAAGCTACTCTGACTCCTCCCTCAACCACGCACTGAACACCACCTCTAACAAATTCCAGAATTCACTGAGAAGACATCAGTGACTCTGCCAAGCTGTGACACTGCAATGTACAGGCTGTGTATGTTGACCAGCACCTTAGGGGATCCTGTGAGTTCTCATTATGTCCCCTCCCTCTCAGGAGAACAACATCTCCACCTACGTGAAGAAGTTCAACCCGAATAGATTACATTAGATAGAACTTTACTGATCTTTTGGGAAGACTCCCTCAGGGAAATTGAGGTTCCAGCAGAATTGTATAGCAGCACACAGGGTAAGAAGGACACAGAGTATCAAAACAGAAAAAAGAAAAACAGTTTGCAAATATAAATATAGATGCACAATATAGATACCAGACATACTCAGCAATACTGGTTTACTGGCTGCTACTGTTCCTCTCAATCTCATTCCCATTTCCTGATACTCCTCCTCCCCCTGAGTGAGGAGTTGTACAGTCTGATGGCCTAAAGGACAAAGGAGTTTTTCAGTCTGTTGGTCCAGCACTTGGGAAGGAGCAGTCTGTGGCTGAAGAGGCTCCTCTGGTTGCTTATGACGGTGTGCAAAGGGTGACTGGCATCATCCATAATGTCCAGCAGTTTGTCCAGTGTTCTCTTCTCTGCCACAGATTCATTTTTTATACTTGCTTATTCCAATTAAGGGTTACGGGGAGCTCGAGCCTATACCAGCGTTCATTGGGCGAGAAGCGGGGTAGACTCTGGACAGGCTGCCAGTCCATCACAGGGAATACCACAGACTCCTGCAGTTTTATCTGCCCTCTTCTGTAACCACATTTGCAATCTCACTGAGAATGGATAGTTCACAGCTGACTGGCGCATCAGGTGCCAATCACCAGAGATAATTAAACATCGTGGCAGAGGATCAGTCTACACAGGTGCCCACAAGAGAAACCAGCATTGTGGTTCCATGGCAAAATTATTATGAATTATTCTTCACACCCAGAATGCACTTATCCAAATATATGCAATACATGATACCAATGCAAGTTAACCTAAATAACAATAATAAAAATAATACTAATCACTCGTTAGAAGATAATCACTGCAAGAAAAATTTTTTAAGTGTAACCTCAGAATACACTGACTTGGTAATTTGATTAAAAAAATAATTTCAAAAGTGTTTTTGGGAGATTACAAACTACAACTGGTGGTCAAATGTCCAACAGATTTTTTCACGTATTCTCCAGTGTCAATCTGTCTTACCTCTGCATAAGGTTTGTTGTCCTCTATCACAGCTAGTGGGTCTCCACTAGCCACCAGTTTGGCCACCTCGCTGTCCAGTCCCACCTTCCCCCAAGCATAATTCTGTACTGCACAGGTCAGTGGAAACACTACGGAGGGAAGAAATTCAGTCAGACTTCCTTGCTAAAACATTTTTGATTTATACTGAGCCAAACGTCCAATGGAACAGCAGAAATATGCTAATATTTGGGTAAAGCATTCATTATCATTATTAGAATTTACCTAGAACTTTCAGGATGAAAATTTACAAAGCACCCACATAAAACATCAAGATATGATGAGGCAGTCAGAGACCACATGTCTTTGCAAAGGCCACATATCAAACAATCAATCATGTTCCAAAAAAAAGGTTCCAGATCAAAGTAAAATCTCTAATTTTCTAGGACATTATCCATCTGCTCACCAAAATTCATCAACATCATTCACATCTTTCATTGTTGCCATGTGCCAAACATTCTTTTGGATCTCGGTCGCAGAAAACAGGTATATTCTGGATCACCTCCAAGATACCGCCACTTATTTCCTGGAAAATTATCCAACTGCTCACCAAATTTCATTGACATCCATTCAATTCTTTATGATTTATCTTGCTAACAGACAAAAAAAATGACCTCCTTGGTGGTGGTAATAACAAAATTATGGATCCTTAATAACAGTTACAATTAAATGACATGCAAACAAATTATTCTTCAGTATGTATTGAGAATGATTCGGAATTTTAATTAAATTAATTTTATTAAAGCACACAACTGACTGAGTCACTCGTATTCTGTTCTTCAGTGGCCCAATCATTTCAAAGACAAAAGGATTCAGGATGATTCCCACACTGCATCCCAATTACTCCAGAATTTTTAAAAGGGACAATTTTGAGAGGTCACAACATTTTCAGTATTTTGTCTACACTGCCATTCATAAAAATGTAAATGAGGAAATATCCTCTCCTTAGTGTCCACCAAACTGTATAAGTAAGTCCCTTTGGCTGCTCCCTTGTTTGCACTCGGGGTCGCCACAGCAAATCCAAGTTGGATCTGCATGTTGAATTGGCACAGGTTTTACGCCGGATGCCCTTCCTGACGCAACTCCACATTACATGGAGAAATGTGGCAGGGGTGGGATTTGAACCCGGAGCCTTCTGAACTGAAACCAAGCGCATTAACCACTTGGCCACCACCCCTGCTGTCCACCAAACTGTATAAAATGATCCAAATCAAATGGTTTATGTAGATCTGGTGAGTAAGAGGGAAAAAAACCCTTGCCACAGTGATTATGCGAATCAACGTACTGGTGGTACTGTTCTGCAGTCTGGGATTGCTCTCACTGGGTACAGGCTGACCAATAAACAAAATATAGAATCTGAAAGCAACACCTTGGGCTCTTGACATTTATGATCTTTTTTTTTTTTTTTTTACTTCCACAATGAAGGCTAAGTAATGACTAGTGTTTGTTTGTTGGCAGGATTGCCAGTAAAGTCTTCAATCAATCTCCACAAAACATTGTGAATGATGAGTTTTATAAATGATGTTGGCCCAAGATGTGGCTCTGTTTTCATTTTTTTTTTTCCTTCAACAAAGGCAGGTAAAGCATTTTTCACAATGGTGATCAATCTCTGGGAAAAAAAACACTGACCTTGATTAAATCTGTCATGTATCCAGCCCAGTGTCACAATGTTTCTTTCATGCCCCCACCACGAAAAGCATCCCATTTTTGTGACACGTTTTTTTTTTTTCATTTTGCCATTTAGAATCCTCCCGCTTCTCTTAACTCTAACCGTAACCATAGCGTTAAGTGTGTCCCCTCCCCTAAACCTAACCATAACCAACCCTATACCCCCCTGTCACCCACCCAGTCACAAAATGAAATTGTGCCCCTGTCACAAAAAAAGCCCCATTTTCTTGCCCCGTGACAAACACATAGATTAATGTACTTTTCGTAATGCCACCACGAACTGCTGTGAGACTGTTGCATGTATCCCATTCATGGTGTTAAATCCAACGCAAAATGTGAAGCTTGTTGTGCCTTCATGGGGGCATCCACTCTTCAAGTGTTCCCCCAGTAGTTCAACCATTCTGTGGCTTCTTTAATATTTTAACAACATTCATCCTGCATGCACCGGCTGCAAGGTATTGTAATCACTCCTATGCGTGTCTGTGTGTGAACACAATAACTTGGTGGGAATATTACTTGTTTAGTATCTCCAGATGAATTAATTGTTGGAACAGATTGGTCAAAGTTAAAACAGCCCAAGAACACATTTGCCACAATATCGCCACGACCAGTGTGGCTATAGATTTCATCCAAAGCTCATATTCATATTAAAATATTTGTGATTGATTGGTCACGGCAGATCTGTGGTTAATCTGTATTTTGATGTAGATGGATGACATTCCTGACAACTCCACATTACATAGAGAATGGGCAGGGGTGGCCTTGAACCAGAAGCCTACTCTTATTGTAAAACAAATGAAAATTCAAACATATAAACATGAACTTGTGACAAAAGTAATCATTATTAACCCCTCCCATCCATTCACACACACAAAAAAAAAAAAGAAAAAAAAAAAAAAAGCTTTGCCTATGTATGGAATTGCATATGTTCTGTGCAATATATGAAAGCGAAATATTTCAGAATTGGACAATATTTTAAAATTTCCAAATGAACAATTTAAGAAAAACTGAACCCTAACACTAATCTTGAATCATGTAAACTACTTTGCAAGGCGCCCAGCTCAAAAATGGTTTTGGGAGCGCAAAAAAAAAAAAAAAAAATTCAGAGACAGGAGGGGATGGTCTAGTGCTTAAAGCGTTGGGCTTGAGACCAGAGGATCCTCGGTTCAAATTCCATCCTGACCGGAAAATCACCAAGGGCTCTCGGGCAAGGTCCTTAATCCCGTAGTTGCTCCCAGTGTGTAGTGAGCACCTTGTATGGCAGCACCCTGACATTTTTGGGTGAATGTGAGGCATTATTGTAAAGCGATTTGAGCGTCTGATGCAGATGGAAAAGCGCTATATAAATGCAGTCCATTTACCATTGTCCAGTTCACACACAGCGCTAAACAAATATGATGATGCCATACAGTCTATGGACAATACTAGCGAACGTGGGAAATGCAGTCATTATTATTACACATCGCATCAATTTATTATGATTAATCTATCGATCGACTCGAGAGGAAAATGACTCGAACAAGGGCATAAAATGTTGGCAGTGAAAATGTTTCAGAAACCCAGTGTCACGGTCAGACTATCAAAACCTTCTGAAGACGGAATTGCGATTATTATCAATCACAACCTTAAATAACAATTACTTTTACCGGATCAATCTAAGGTAATGTACGTCAGAAGAAACAAACGCAGCCTCCTCCGGTTTATAACAATGATGTGGACATGCGCTGATACAACGAACCCTTCCTTCAACACTGTCACATACGTGGAGTCTCACACAAAAACATAAAATAAAATAAATAAAGTACTGCGGCGTCAGATACCTAAATGTGGTAAAAAAAAAAAAAAAAAAAAAAAAACTTCGCTGCAACTAAGGATTTCTAACATTTACGAGGCGGAAAATCTCACCCACCTTTTACTTCCTCCATGTTTGCGACGTCAGCTACCGGAGCAACAGTGACGTCACGACGACAGCCCACGAGACTGACAAATAAATAAATAAATATAAATGAATGAACGCAAGACCTTTAGCTTTTATCTATTGTATATCTTATCTATAATACATATATGTTATCATCATCATTTAAGTGAATATATAATGCAAACACACACACACATAGATAGATAGATAGATAGATAGATAGATAGATAGATAGATAGATAGATAGATAGATAGATAGATAGATAGATAGATAGATAGATAGATAGATAGATAGATACACTCAACAAAAATATAAACGCAACACTTTTGGTTTTGCTCCCATTTTGTATGAGATGAACTCAAAGATCTAAAACTTTTTCCACATACACAATATCACCATTTCCCTCAAATATTGTTCACAAACCAGTCAAAATCTGTGATAGTGAGCACTTCTCCTTTTCTGAGATAATCCATCCCACCTCACAGGTGTGCCATATCAAGATGCTGATTAGACACCATGATTAGTGCACAGGTGTGCCTTAGACTGTCCACAATAAAAGGCCACTCTGAAAGGTGCAGTTTTGTTTTATTGGGGGAGATACCAGTCAGTATCTGGTGTGACCACCATTTGCCTCATGCAGTGCAACACATCTCCTTCGCATAGAGTTGATCAGGTTGTCAATTGTGGCCTGTGGAATGTTGGTCCACTCCTCTTCAATGGCTGTGCGAAGTTGCTGGATATTGGCAGGAACTGGTACACGCTGTCGTATACGCCGGTCCAGAGCATCCCAAACATGCTCAATGGGTGACATGTCCAGTGAGTATGCCAGCCATGCAAGAACTGGGACATTTTCAGCTTCCAAGAATTGTGTACAGATCTTTGCAACATGGGGCCGTGCATTATCCTGCTGCAACATGAGGTGATGTTCTTGGATGTATGGCACAACAATGGGCCTCAGGATCTCGTCACGGTATCTCTGTGCATTCAAAATGCCATCAATAAAATGCACCTGTGTTCTTCATCCATAACAGACGCCTGCCCATACCATAACCCCACCGCCACCATGGGCCACTCGATCCACAACATTGACATCAGAAAACCGCTCACCCACACGACGCCACACACGCTGTCTGCCATCTGCCCTGGACAGTGTGAACCGGGATTCATCCGTGAAGAGAACACCTCTCCAACGTGCCAAATGCCAGCGAATGTGAGCATTTGCCCACTCAAGTTGGTTACGACGATGAACTGGAGTCAGGTCGAGACCCCGATGAGGACGACGAGCATGCAGATGAGCTTCCCTGAGACAGTTTCTGACAGTTTGTGCAGAAATTCTTTGGTTATGCAAACCGATTGTTTCAGCAGCTGTCCGAGTGGCTGGTCTCAGACGATCTTGGAGGTGAACATGCTGGATGTGGAAGTCCTGGGCTGGTGTGGTTACATGTGGTCTGCGGTTGTGAGGCTGGTTGGATGTACTGCCAAATTCTCTGAAACACCTTTGGAGACGGCTTATGGTAGAGAAATGAACATTCAATAAATGAGCTGGTTGACATTCCTGCTGTCAGCATGCCAATTGCACACTCCCTCAAATCTTGCAACATCTGTGGCATTGTGCTGTGTGATAAAACTGAACCTTTCAGAGTGGCCTTTTATTGTGGGCAGTCTAAGGCACACCTGTGCACTAATCATGGTGTCTAATCAGCATCTTGATATGGCACACCTGTGAGGTGGGATGGATTATCTCAGCAAAGGAGAAGTGCTCACTATCACAGATTTGGACTGGTTTGTGAACAATATTTGAGGGAAATGGTGATATTGTGTATGTGGAAAAAGTTTTAGATCTTTGAGTTCATCTCATACAAAATGGGAGCAAAACCAAAAGTGTTGCGTTTATATTTTTGTTGAGTGTAGATATACATTGGGGAAAATAAGTATTTGACCCCCTGTCAGTTTTGCAGGGTTTCCCACCTACAAAGAATGAGAGGTCTGTAATTTTTATCGTAGGTACACTTCAACTGTGAGAGACAGAATCTAAAAAAATCCAGTAAATCACACTGTATGATTTTTAAATAATTAATTTGCATTTTAGTATTTAAGTATTTGACCCCTTAGAAAAACAGAGCTTAACAATTGGTACAGAAACATTTGTCTGCTATTACAGAGGTTAGACATTTCCTGGAGCTCTTGATCAAGTTGTCACACACTGCAACAGGGATTTTGGTCCACTCCTCCATACAGATCTTCTCCAAATCTTTCAGGTTTGGAGTTTCAGCTCCCTCCAAAGATTTTCTATTGAGTTCAGGTCTGGAGACTGACCAGGCCACTCCAGGACCTTGAAATGCTTCTTACGGAGCCCCTCCTTAGTTGCCCTGGCTGTGTCTTTGGGGTCATTGTCATGCTGGAAGACCCAGCCATGACCCATTGCTTGCCAAAATCTCGCAATACATGACGCCATCCATCCTCCCTTCAATACGGTGCAGTCATCCTGTCCCATTTGCAGAAGAGCACCCCCAGAGTATGATGTTTCCACCCTAATGCTTCGCTGGGATGGTTTTCTTGGGGTTGTTCTCATCCTCTAAACATGGTAAGTGGAGTTGCTTCCAAAAAGCTCTATTTAGGTCTCATCTGACCTTCTCCCATGCCTCCTCTGGATCATCCAAATGGTCACTGGTAAACTTCAAATGGGCCTGGACATGTGCTGGCTTGAGCAGGGGGTCCTTGCTGCCCTGCAAGATTTTAAACCATGAAAGCATCATGTGTAACTAATGTAATCTTTGTGACTGTGGTCTCAGCACTCTAGCTGTGTTCGTGTTGACTCATGTGCCTAGTAGTCAAGTAAGTCAATCAGTAACCAAAAAGGTGACGCATGGGCAGGCCCGAGGGTAGGAGATGCCTAACCAGAGAAGAGCCGGGACCCACGAAGTTCCACCGCCAACGAAGACCTGCAACACACCAGAGCCGCCAAGTCCTGATTCCCCCAGGTGGACATCGCTCGTGGCTGACAGACCTAGTACTGCTGGCAGGAACAAAAACAGGTTAGGGTGGGTGTGTGAACACCCAGCAAACAGTCAGCAACTCACAGAAATCCTCTTGTAGGAATAAATCCAAATACTCTCAGAGTGCAGAGGAAAAACTGGAGGACGTGCAGTGTCAAGTGTTATACTTAGTAAGTCAGAAGTGAGGAGTGGAGATGCCAACTCCTCCAACTTCCACAAACTCAGCTACAAGCTGCAAGTATAAGTCACAACTGCAAAGACTTCAGTAACAATGAATGTGTGTACGGCACAAAACGACTGAGTTGGTTTACCTGCGTGGTAAGCTGATAACTCGGCAGAGTTATGGTGTCTTTCCCAGGCTTTTATGGAATGAGGTGATGAGTGATGTCAGACAGGTGACAGCCAAACGGTGCACCTGGAGGATCCACCTCGCCAGTGCACCCTCTGGAGCCCGAAAAGTGCCAACAGGCAGGGCGCCCTCTGGTGGTGGGCCAGCAGTACCTCCTCTTCGGCGGCCCACACAACACTTCCATGTTGCCACTCATTAGAAGAGATGCAAAGAGGAGAAACATTTGCAAATGGCCACCTTAAATACCCTTTCTCATGACTGGATTCACCTGTGTAAGGAGGTCAAGGGTCAGTAAGCTTACCAAACCATTTTTGTGTTCCAATGATTAGTGGTAAATTTATTCAAATCAATAAAATAACAAGGGTGCCCAAATTTATGCACCTGCCCAATTTTGTTTAAATAATTATTGCACACTTTCTGTAACTGCTAGAAACTTCAATTCACGTTTGAAAAATCAATTTCAAATTTTCAATTCAATCTCAGTTTATTTTCATTTATATAGCTCCAAACCACAACAGAGTTGCCTCAAGGTGCTTCACACAAGTAAGGTCTAACCTTACTAACCCCCAGAGCAACAGTGATAAGAAATACTCCCTCTGAGGAAGAAACCTTAAGCAGACCAGACTCAAAGGGGTGACCCTCTGCTTGGGCCATGCTACAGACATACATTACAGAGCAATTCACAGAACAGTTCATAAAACGAATATACAGGAAATGCTGTTGGTGAACAGGACAGGAGTAGTAGAGAAGCTTGAATCTTCGACTGGACTGGGTTGCTTGATGCGAGGACATTTCGCTTCAAATCGTAGAAGCTTCCTCAGGTAAAATTCTTGCTCTGGTAATCTGACTTCTGTCTGACCCTTGTCGAGAAGAACAAACAGAAGCCACAAAAGCTGGAGTTTTAAACCTAACCAGACACCTCCTACCGAGGGGCAGACTGGTATTGGCTAGAGACTAAACAATTGCTTTAATTAGCACCCATTGTGCTCTAGTTAGCACCCTCCTAAGGACAGGGTAGCTGTCCCTCCCTATCGATGGGACTGACACCTCTCCTGATGACGTGAATGACTCATTACCATGAACAAAAGACTGAAACTGCTTTGATTTGAGTACCCCATTGTAAACAGGGGACAAAGCGTGTCTCAGACCCCCTCGCCCGTTAAGGCTGGGTTTCACCCCTCCTTCACCCCTCTCTCAAACCATTTCTTCTCTCTGGCTAAGAATTTAACTTCCTCGTCCTCAAATGTGTGGTTAGTGTCTTTAAGGTGGAGATGAACTGCAGACTGAGGTCCACTGGTGCCCTTTCTGCGGTGCTGGTATAGCCTTTTGTGTAACGGTTGCTTAGTCTCACCTATGTAGTGTTCATTACAGTTTTTCCTGACATCTGATAGAATACACTACATTGCTCTGTTTATAACTAGGGATCCCGTCCTTAGGGTGAAGTAATTTCTGTCTCAAGGTGTTAACAGGTTTAAAGTAAACTGGGATTTTGTGCTGTCTGAAGATCCTCTGTAGTTTTTCCCCTACTCCTGCTAAATAAGGGAGAGACACTCCTCTTCTTCTTGTCTCTGTCTCCTTTCTGTCTGGTCTCTTTGTTCTCTGGGACTTCTGCACTTTATCCAGGGGCCATCGTGGGTACCCACATACTCTGAGGGCTTTCCGGACAAGTTGTTGTTCTTTAGCCCTTCCCTCTGCAGTTGTAGGCACCTGTAGGGCTCTGTGTTGAAGAGTCCTCATCACCCCGAGCTTGTGTTCAAGGGGGTGGTTTGAGCCAAAGAGCAGATATTGGTCAGTGTGAATGGATTTTCCGTAAACCCCTGTCTGGAGCTGCCTGTTCTATACAATCGTAACATCACAATCCAAGAAGGCTAAATGGTTGTTTCTGGCATCCTCACGTGTGAACTTGATATTGGAGTCCACTGAGTTGATGTGCTCTGTAAAGGCCTCCACTTCCTGTTGCTTGATTTTAACCCATGTTTCATCGACATATCTGAACCAGTGACTGGGAGAGATGCACGTGAAAGACCAGTCTCTCCTAGTCATTGGTTCAGATATGTTACTTTATAAAACACAGTGAGAACGACTAATCAAGTATGACGTCAGCCATGCAAGGGCACTCCCAGTAATCCCAAAATGATTTTCCAGCCTATCAAGTAGACTATGATGATCCACGGTATCAAATGCAGCACTGAGATCCAACAGCACCGGAACCGTAGTGGTGTCTGAATCCATTGTAAGCAGAAGATCATTCACCACTTTAGTGAGAGCCGTCTCTGTGGAATGATATTTTCTAAAAGCAGACTGCAGTGGCTCAAAAAGAGAGTAAGATAGTCCATGAGCTGCCGTGACACCACTTTTTCCAGAATTTTAGAGCAAAATGATAGATTTGATGTCGGCCGATAGTTTTTCTATACACTAGGGTCCAGAGTAGGCTTCTTAACTAATTGTTTAATCACTGCAGATTTGAAACATTTAGGAACAGATCCAGAAGTTAAAGAAAGATTAATAATTTCCAGCACAGTTGGCCCAAGAGTGGGCCACAGGTCCTTAAACAGTTTTGTTGGTATAGGATCAAAAAAACAGGTTGTGCTTTTTGTTGATGTTACGAGTTTCGTCAGCATGCCTAGTGAGATACTATCAAATTCTGTAAATCTAATACTTCAGTAATGGCGCCCACCTCAACAGCAGGGTGTAGTGGCTGGGTTAAGGCATGCTGGGATATGTTTAACCTAATGTCTTCTATTTTCTTCTCAGAGTAATCCAGGAAATGTTGTGCTGTAAAAGGAGACCATACTACAGGTGGTTGTCCATGAATAAGTGTTGCTACTGTGTCGAACAAGAACTCAAGGGTATACCCTGCCTCATGGTTGAACACATATGCAGACTCACCACACAGAGATATGAGTAAAAAGGCTTTATCTCAAAAAATCAGGCTGGGGTATGGTACACAGGAAAGCAGTCAGAGAAGCGGCAGTACAGGCAGGAGTCAAGCAGAGGTGTGGTTAAAAAACAAGCACAGTTCCAAAATACCAGGAGACAAAGAAAAGAGATAAACAGAACCAAACTACAACTTAAGTGACTAAAGTACAATCAAGTGAAAAACAAAAACAGTAGAACAATGAGGAAATATGGACATAAATGGGGAACAACCCCAGCCACGAACCGGAGCAGAACCTGACATTAACATGAAAAGTTTCACATTAAAATGAGAAAAGTTGGACATTATAGCCTGATAATGGTTAAGTGCTGGGCTTCAGATCAGAGGATCCTCGGTTCAAAACCCAGCCAGCCCAGAAAATCACTAAGGGTCCTTGGGCAAGGTCCTTAATCCCCAGTTGCTCCTGATGTGTAATGAGCACCTTGCATGGCAGCACTCTGACATCGGTGTGTGTGTTTGTGTGAATGGGTGAATCTGAGGCATAATTGTAAAGTGCATTGAGCTTCTAATGCAGATGGAAAAGCACTATATAAATACAGTGTAGCAGATCATGTTGGTGTCACCGATGTGGTGGCGCACGTCAGTAGCGCTAGTCATGGAGGCTCCAGTCTGATGCATTGGTGTGGAAGCTTGGCGTTGCCTATAGCAACAGCACACCGCTGACCATGATCACCATACAAGCCCTCCAGTGTGCTAAACACTGTGGAGGAAGAAAGGGAATGACACAGCAGCATGAGCTTAGAAGAGAATAGACTACAGCATTTATACAAGTTGGTAAACAATGAAGTAGGAAATACTTTGTTTTCATCAACAAAGGACAGTGAGACTCGGGCGTCAGGCTTTGATCTGTGTCATTGATCATTTGTATATGATCAAGAGCAGGTGGTACCTGCCACTTGCTGTTCGTCAGTGACATGAAAGAGACCTTTAATGTCTGGAACGAATACATGCTGCCTCTCGGGGTTGCGGACGTGAGACATAAAAAAGGTCTTAACAGAAGCTCTGTTACAGAAGCAGACATGAATTTGCATTGGGTAGGTAGGTAGCAGGCAGAAACACACACACACACACACACACACACACACACACACACACACACACACACACACACACACACACACACACACACACACTCATCTTCAACTGCTTAGTCCAACTGAGGGTCACAGGGGGCTGGAGCCTATCCCAGCAGTCATGGAGCACGAGGCGGGGTACACCCTGGACATACAGTGAGGAAAATAAATATTTGAACACCCTGTGATTTTGCAAGTTCTCTCACTTAGAAATGGAGGGGTCTCTTTGTGACTCTGATCCCAGCTCTCTTCAGGTCATTGACCAGGTCCTCCTGTGTAGTTCTGAGCTTTCTCAGAATCATCCTTACCCCACAAAGTGAGATCTTGCATAGAATCCCAGACCGAGGGAGATTGACAGTCATCTTGTGTTTCTTCCACTTTCTAATAAATAATCATAACAGTTGTTGTCTTGTACCAAGCTGCTTGCCTGTTGTCCTGTAGTCCATCCCAGCCTTGTGCAGGTCTACAGTTTTGTCCCTGGTGTCCTTAGACAGCTCTTTGGTCTTGGCTATGGTGGACAGGTTGGAGTGTGATTGATTGAGTGTGTGAACAGGTGTCTTTTATACAGGTAACAAGTTCAAACAGGTGCAAATACAGGTAAAGAGTGCAGAATAAGAGGGCTTCTTAAAGAAAAATTAACAGGTCTGTGAGAGTCAGAATTCTTGCTGGTTGGTAGGGGATCAAATACTTATTTGCAGCAGTAACATACAAATAAATTATAAAAAAAATCATACATTGTGATTTCCGGATTTTTTTAGTTTTTTTTTTTTTTTTTTAGATTATGTCTCTCACAGTGGACATGCACCTAAGATGAAAATTTCAGACCCCTCCATGATTTCTAAGTGGGAGAACTTGCAAAATCGCAAGGTGTTCAAATACTTATTTTCCTCACTGTAATACCAGTCTGCCGCAGGGCCACACATAGACAAACAAACACACTCACACCACCTCTTGCACCATTCGGAAGATTCAGACGGCTTTCGGTGGCTTTTCAGTCGTGTGACTATCCGAGAAATTGTGGACGAGCTGGACATGCCACAACATGTCCTGTGAGAGGTGCTTTTGTCCCGCGCCATTAGCGGCTCCGTGGCGAATTCCTCCACTCCTCTTTCCATGACAAAAACTCCTGTAACATACGAATGTGCCGAAAAAGTGGTATGTCCACCTCTTCTGCCATTTCTGTAGTAGTCAGACGACGTCCCGGATCAACACAGCATTCAGTTTGGAAATGATCTGGTCGTTTCAGCCTGTCGATCGCCGCTCAGAGCGCGGCGCGCCCTCCGCCATTGTGCGCTGTCTTTAAACCGGTTGTAACACTCCTTAATCTGTGTGATCCCAATAGAATCGTCCCTGAAAGCCGTCTGAATCTTCCGAATGGTTTCCACCTGGCTGTCTCTCACAGTTTCTGGAAAAAATTGATGCAGCAAAGCTCCAAATCATGCAGACATTTTCCTCACAATGAAAATCCGACGAGTGGGGAGGACCACTGCTCACTCAAAGCCTGCTCACAGGCGAATGACGCAACCGACAGGCTTGAAAAAACTCACGCATGCGCACAAAGGTTCAAGCTTGGCTGATGCAATCACACGTGATTCAAATCCATATAGTTTTTGCAAAAAATAAAAAGGTCGGACAGTTTTCTAACAGACCTCGTATAGGACATTCAAAAACACTTAAGAAGAGACCTGTAAGACTAAACATTAGGAAATACTCATTTTCAAGAAGAGTCAATGAATGGAATAACTTGTCCGAAGAGGCCGTTAGCAGCGCTACAAATTAATTAATTAATTAAAATAATAAATTAATTCAAAGGCCACATTGAAACTATCCTTAGGAAGTGTGGGGAGCTCTATACGAGTCAGCGAGGACTCGTTGCCCCAGTAACCAGAGCCACTGGGGGACAGACATGACTCTGGTGGATCAAGGTGAATATGTACATGTTTGGCGAATATAAAAGTTTGACATGATAGCGTGATAGCAGTGTCACATAGCAAAATTATGTTTGTGTGTCGTGATAACATGAAAATATCTTTATAAATCTTTATAACCTGAACAGTTTCACAATACCAGCTAAGTTTCACATTATAACATAATAATAAGTGTTACACTGCAAAATTATAAGTGTGCCATAATGTGAAAATATCAACTTAACCAGCTTATTCCCATTGAGATCTTTTGCAATGGAGACCTGGGCAATTATAAAGTTTCCAATTCACTTAACTTGCATGTCTTTAAATGTGGGAGGAAACCCATGCAAACATGGGGACACCATGCAAACCACACAGAAAGGGCACAGGTGAGAATCGATCCCATAACCTTCTTGCTGTGAGGCAACAGTGCCAACCACTTAAGTTGGTTCCACTCCTCCAGCCAATGCAAAGGAGTCGGTATTGGGTTATTTGGTCACGTGACTTTTAGTCAGGATTCTGACATTTTGCTGATTGGCTGAGACACGCCGCTCTCTGATTGGCTGCAGTCTTTGTTTACAACGTAGTGCTGGTACCACAGACTCTGCAGGAGTGGAACCAACTTACATTTTCTGTGGTTACGCCACAGCCAATCACAGAGCGTGGCGTGATAGCCGATAGCGGCCGACGTATCAGACGGACCAATCACAGCCATGTTTTCAAAAACACGCTACCAGTCTCTTTGTATAAGAGACTGTGGTACCAGTGCTAGCCAACCACTAAGCTACCAGCATGCAACTGTGCAATCCTTTTTATAACATGAAGTTTCATGTTAAAATAAGAAGTCTCATATTATAACGTGATAATCAGCGTCGTGTTACAAGATTATGTTTATATAGTACATTGTAATACCATGAAAAACAAGAAAAGTTTGACATTGTAACGTGATCAGCCTCAGGTTTTAAGAGTTTAAGATTATAAGAGTCGTAATAACTTGAAAATATCTCTTTATATCATTATGAAAAGTTTAACGTTATGAGACTGAACAAAATTTTTAAAGGTGTGGCAGCAATACACTTTCATATAAAACATAAACATGTTGCGGCGGACGTGATAAAAACAGGTGGAGCGCGCCGCTGCGTGAACGCGCTTGGCTCAGCGCGCATGCGTCATGAAGTTTCCTTCCAGGAAGTGGACAGAAGACACATCCTGAGCCGACGTAGTGGTGTCTACGGCGTTTAGAGCAACTATTTAACAGCCTGCAACGTTTTCAAAATGTCGGCATATGATAACAACCCGTTCGCAGAACCAAACAACGAAAACCCTTTTGAAGTAAGTCCGCCTTCTAACATTTTGTTGAATTTTTGAGACTCTAAACCGAACTACCTGTTAAACGGATTGTAAGGCGGGTATCTTGCGCTCCCTCTGCAGCCATTGGGTAACATAGCTTGACTGACAGACCTTCAGCCAATCGGTGGGATGAATTTGAAAAGGGGCGGGCCGAGGCAGCAGGCTGAGTTGTAGGAAGTTAAACTGTTGCCAACTTGGAATGTGTGTCACAGCTTTGCGAAGCTGCTTTTAATCTTTGAAAAGTCATTCTTTAACATGATGATGACGATTTAACGGCCAACAACTATTGCCTTGTTACATGCTATTTGAATCCGTTGATCCTGTTGATCTTGTTCTCAGTAAAATAAGATATATATATATATATATACACAACAAAAATATAAACACAACACTTTTGGTTTTGCTCCCATTTTGTATGAGCTGAACTCATAGATCTAAAACGTTTTCCACATACACAGTATCACCATTTCCCTCAAATATTGTTCACAAACCAGTCTAAATCTGTGATAGTGAGCACTTCTCCTTTGCTGAGATAATCCATCCCACCTCACAGGTGTGCCATATCAAGATGCTGATTAGACACCATGATTAGTGCACAGGTGTGCCTTAGACTGTCCACAATAAAAGGCCACTCTGAAAGGTGCAGTTTTATCACACAGCACAATGCCACAGATGTCGCAAGATTTGAGGGAGCGTGCAGTTGGCATGCTGACAGCAGGAATGTCAACCAGCGCTGTTGCTCGTGTATTGAATGTTCATTTCTCTACCATAAGCCGTCTCCAAAGGCGTTTCAGAGAATTTGGCAATACATCCAACCAGCCTCACAACCGCAGACCATGTGTAACCACACCAGCCCAGGACCTCCACATCCAGCATGTTCACCTCCAAGATCGTCTGAGACCAGCCACTCGGACAGCTGCTGAAACAATCGGTTTGCATAACCAAAGAATTTCTGCACAAACTGTCAGAAACCATCTCAGGGAAGCTCATCTGCATGCTCGTCGTCCTCATCAGGGTCTCAACCTGACTCCAGTTTGTCGTCGTAACCGACTTGAGTGGGCAAATGCTCACATTCGCTGGTGTTTGGCACGTTGGAGAGGTGTTCTCTTCACGGATGAATCCCGGTTCACACTGTCCAGGGCAGATGGCAGACAGCGTGTGTGGCGTCGTGTGGGTGAGCGGTTTTCTGATGTCAGTGTTGTGGATCGAGTGGCCCATGGTGGCAGTGGGGTTATGGTATGGGCAGGCATCTGTTATGGACGAAGAACACAGGTGCATTTTATTGATGGCATTTTGAATGCACAGAGATACCGTGATGAGATCCTGAGGCCCATTGTTGTGCCATACATCCAAGAACATCACCTCATGTTGCAGTAGGATAATGCACGGCCCCATGTTGCAAGGATCTGTACACAATTCTTGGAAGCTGAAAATGTCCCAGTTCTTGCATGGCCAGCATACTCACCGGACATGTCACCCATTGAGCATGTTTGGGATGCTCTGGACCGGCGTATACGACAGCGTGGACCAGTTCCTGCCAATATCCAGCAACTTCGCACAGCCATTGAAGAGGAGTGGACCAACATTCCACAGGCCACAATTGACAACCTGATCAACTCTATGCGAAGGAGATGTGTTGCACTGCATGAGGCAAATGGTGGTCACACCAGATACTGACTGGTATCCCCCCAATAAAACAAAACTGCACCTTTCAGAGTGGCCTTTTATTGTGGGCAGTCTAAGGCTCACCTGTGCACTAATCATGGTGTCTAATCAGCATCTTGGTATGGCACACCTGTGAGGTGGGATGGATTATCTCAGCAAAGGAGAAGTGCTCACTATCACAGATTTAGACTGGTTTGTGAACAATATTTGAGGGAAATGGTGATATTGTGTATGTGGAAAAAGTTTTAGATCTTTGAGTTCATCTCATACAAAATGGGAGCAAAACCAAAAGTGTTGCGTTTATATTTTTGTTGAGTGTATGTATGTCATTAGCACCACATTGACAACAGTCCCAGGAGAACCATGTGTTCAGGTCTTGTCATTTTGATAGAATGTATTAATAGTTTTTTTTTTTTTTTTATCATTCCCTATAATCGCGCTGTTGCATTCTTTAAATGTTTAAATAATGTGACCTGGTTGCCATCCAGGATCCAAGCAGTCTGTGGTGTCATGGATGCGTCAAAGCACAGGACCAGTACACGGTCTCAGACTAATCCTGTTTTGATTATTTATGTTTGAGTAAAGTCATACAGTTTTCCATCTGAATATATACTGTCAAATGCCATCATCTGAAAACTTTTAACTGTTTTATTATTTTCAGTATTAGACACATACAAACAGAGGATCTACAGGAGCACAACCGTCATGACAAAAATTGTCACCAATATTATTAGAATTATTTATTTATTTTTGGTGCTCACCAAGACGGGAATGTGCACACAGGCATATATCATACTGATCAAGACAATATAATGTTGACATTTTAGAGTACTATGAAACAAACAATGTGATTGAGCACACACAGACCTCATACTGGCTATTGCTGTTTAATGCAAAATTCATAATTTGGTATGTTTGCATTCTCCACCTCCATTGTTGATGTGGCCGCTCGTAGCTGTGGTCACAAGGTCTCTGGTGCCTGTCGCGGTGGCAATTCCCGAACCCGGTGGTGAACGCCGGAAGTAAGGGATGCCGTCAAGCTGAAGAAGGAGTTCTACTTGTCTTTGTTGGTAGGTGGGACCCCGGAGGCAGCTGATAGGTACCGGCAGGCCAAGCGTGCCGCAGCCCGTGCAGTCGCAGAGGCAAAAATTCGGGTCTGGGAGGAGTTCGGGGAGGCCATGGAGGAGGACTATCGGTCGGCCTCGAAGAAATTCTAGCAAACCGTCCGACGCCTCAGGAGGCGGAAGCAGCTCAATCCCATCGTCACGTCTTCCGAAGAGGAAGCAGAGACTGGGGACTCAGAGGCAGACTCATCCATTACCCAGGCCGAAGTCACCGAGGTGGTTAGAAAGCTCCTCGGTGGCAAGGCTCCTGGGGTGGATGAAATCCGTCCCGAGTACCTTAAGTCTCTGAATGTTGTGGGACTGTCTTGGCTGACACGCCTCTGCAACATCACGTAGCAGTCGGGGACAGTGCCTCTGGATTGGCAGACCAGGGTGGTGGTCCCTCTGTTTAAGAATGCGGACCGGAGGGTGTATTCCAACTACAGGGGGATCACACTCCTCAGCCTCCCTGGTAAGATCTATTCCAGAGTACTGGAGAGGAGAATTCGACTGATAGTCGTACCTCAGATTCAGGAGGAGCAGTGTGGTTTTCGTCCTGGTCGCGGCACACTGGACCAGCTCTACAGGCTCCACCGGGTGCTCGAGGGTTCATGGGAGTTCACCCAACCAGTCCACATGTGCTTTGTGGATCTGGAGAAGGCGTTCGACCGTGTCCCTCGGGGCACCCTGTGGGGGGTGCTCCGGGAGTACGGGGTCCAGGGTCCTTTGCTTTGGGCTATCCGGTCCCTGTACGACCGCAGCAGGAGCTTGGTTCGCATTGCCAGTAGTAAGTCAGACCTGTTTCCAGTGCACGTTGGCTTCGCCAGGGCTGCCCTTTGTCACCGGTTCTGTTCATTATCTTTTTGGACAGAATTTCTAGGCACAGCCAGGGTGTAGAGGGGGTCTGGTTTGGGAACCACAGAATCTTGTCTCTGCTGTTTGCGGACGATGTCTTTCTGTAGGTTTATCAAATCAGGACCTTCAGTGTGCACTGGGGTGGTTTGCAGCCGAGTGTGAGGCATCCAGGATGAAAATCAGCACCTCCAAATCCGAGACCATGGTTCTCGACCGGAAAAGGGTGCTTTGCCCTCTTCAGGTCGGTGGAGTGTCCTTGCCTCAAGTGGAGGAGTTTAAGTATCTCGGGGTCTTGTTCACGAGTGAGGGACGGATGGAGCGTGAGATCGATAGATGGATCGGTGCAGCATTTGCAGTGATGCGGTCACTGTATTGGACCATCGTGGTGAAGAGAGAGCTGAGTAGGGGGGCAAAGCTCTCGATTTACCGATTGACCTACGTTCCGATCCTCACCTATGGTCATGAGATTTGGCTTATGACCAAAAGAACAAGATTGCGAGTACAAGTGGCCGAGATGAGTTTCCTCTGCAGGGTGGCTGGGCGCTCCCTTAGAGATAGGGTGAGGAGCTCGGTCACTCGGGAGGAGCTCGGAGTCGAGCCGCTGCTCCTCCACGTCGAAAGGAGCCAGTTGAGGTTGCTCGGGTATCTTTTCCGGATGCCCCCTGGACGCCTCGCTGGAGAGGTGTTCCGGGCACATCCCATCGGGAGGAGGCCCCAGGGAAGTCCCAGGACACGCTGGAGGGACTACGTCTCTCAGCTGGCTTGGGAATGCCTTGGGGTTCCCCCGGAGGAGCTGGGGGAGGTGTGTGGATTGGGAGGTCTGGACGGCTTTGCTTCAGCTGCTGCCCCTGTGACCCGACTTCAGATAAAGCGGAAGAAAATGGATGGATGGATGGTATGTTTGCATTTTATGCAAAATAAAATTGCATCGTTTTTCCTCTTTACTACTCATTCTATCTGCTCTTTCTAGCGCTGAAACAATTCGAATAATTCGATTACAAAAAATGATTGAGGCAAATTCTTTGCCTCGAGGCTTCGTTTAAAGCTGTAGTACATACACCAGTCCTGTATGTGGCACTGTAACGCTTCCACCAAAAACACAGAAGACCATAGCGCTAATCAATGTAGCACGCAATGCTACAAGTTTGCAAAGCCACACGCTGAGTAAAATAAAGCCTTTTAAGAGAAAGGGTCCTCGTGGATTATCTGAAATGGATTTATTGCGCATTTAAAATGAAGCAGTGTGTTTGAATATATTTAAAAAAAAAACACATTTTGCTCCACTGGCCGTTCTCCACCTCCGCAGATGAAGCGAAAGGACGCGCACTTTAAATGAGTCATGTTTAATGATTTAAAAAAAGCTTTAATTCAGATTTGGTAAGAGTTTTTATCAACAGGTTTTGTGGAAACGCTGCAATCCACAGATGTTTTTCAAAGGCTGTGTTATTCGCCAAGTATCCGCAGAAAACAAAGAATTTGACTTTGGTTTGAGCTACACTCTGTACGGCATGTATAAATATACACTAAACACTGAATAAATCACAGTCATAAAAAGTGCAAATGAAATATGCAATAGTATCCCTTGGGCTGCTCCCTTGTTTGCACTCGGGGTCGCCACAGCAAATCCAAGGTGGATCTGCATGTTGAATTGGCACAGGTTTTACGCCGGATGCCCTTCCTGATGCAACTCCACATTACATGGAGAAATGTGACGGGTGGGATTTGAACCTGGAACCTTCTGCACTGAAACCAAGCGCATTCACCACTTGGCCACCACCCCTGCTGCAAATGAAATATGCAATAAGAAAGAAAAAAAGAATGCACTGTCCGCAGACTGAAGATTTCACAGACTGCCTGGGCTTATGGTTTGGCAAAGCTCTACAACTCTTAATATGAAAAAATTAATAACCCGGCAAAACAGAGAGAGGGAACAACCTAAACTTAAAAATCTGCATGATTGCACAGCAACATTGTGCCACTGCTTTAGGGAGAGCCCTGCCACTACTGATATTGTTTAAAAACACAAAGGTACTTTTTATCCGATTACTCGATTAATCGATAGAATATTCAATTCCAAAAATATTCGATAGCTGCAGCCCTAGTTCTTTCATTCTAGTTTTTACCATTCTGTTATGTATTTTGTCCCATATCTACCCAAATCCTTTACATCATATTTCTGTAGCAGTTGTTTGTCTCCAAGTGACAGCTTATAAATATGTGTTAAAGTCATGTCTGGCAATGTAGACTTGACCAAAAAAAAAAGATAAAACAAAAAACAACCACCTCTGGAACCCATGTCTGAATAATCCTCCAAATGTCATTTGGTTATGTCTGTGATATCAACCTGTTTGCTGACCACATTTAACAAGTGTTGTCCTGAGATTGTATTGCAGAAGGCAAAACTGTGATGTCAATCAGACATTTGTGCACAATTTCTAACATTTGCTGATTGACTATCAAACTGCTTTATCTCACGGTAAGAGCTGTTGTGTAACTTTCCTCAAGTTTACACAGCAGTGCACAATTAACCCTGACGTCACTGGTGACTGTTGTTTGCGTGTCTGGGTGTGGACGTATCTGAATAAGTAGCCCATTCATGTGGACACCAGGATAGTGTGGGGCAGTGTGATTGTGCGTAACATGAAGGGATTGTCATAGAAGTTCTTTTACATAATTTTTACAGCAGTATCAAACCTTTATTACCATGAGTTGTGACACCCCTTACCAAAAAGTAGTATATGCAAGTATGTTTCAAGTATACTTCTAGTTTACTTTTTATATACTTATCAGTACTATTTTTTGGTAAGGGACACAGAGCCAATCAAACACACCAGTATTTTCTTTATAGGCATTTCTTTTTGCAGTACTTTTTACTTTTTACAGCATAAGAGATATAATAAAATTTAACTGTGCAGTGACAAAAGGATTAAAAGAAATATGAAAAATAATTTTTTTAAGACTCCCATAGCTCATTTCTGAAAAGTTACTATATTATCATGTGTACAGTTGTATGTAAAAGTTTGGGCACCCCTGATGATTTCCATGATTTTCCTTTGTAAATCATTGGTTGTTTGGATCAGCAATTTCAGTTAAATATATCATATAGTAGACAAACACAGTGATATTTGAGAAGTGAAATGAAGTTTATAGGATTTACAGAAAGTGTACAACAATTCTTTAAACAAAATTAGGCAGGTGCATAAATTTGGGCACTCCAACAGAAAAAAATATATCTATTTAGTAGGTTTGCAGAAATGACAGCCTCTAAGTGCTTCCTATAGCTTCCCATGAGAGTCTGGATTCTGGTTAACGGCATTTTGGACCATTCTTCTTTACAAAACATCTCCAGTTCAGTCAGGTTTGTTGGTTTCCGAGCATGGACAGCCTGCTTAAAATCACACCACAGATTTTCATTAAGATTCAGGTCTGGGGACTGAGATGGCCATTCCAGAATGTTGTACTTGTTCCTCTGCATGAATGCCTTAGGAGATTTTGAGCAGTGTTTAGGGTTGCTGTCTTGTTGAAAGATCCAGCCCCGACGCAACTTCAGCTTTGTCACTGATTCATGAACATTGTTCTCAAGAATCTGCTGATATTGACTGGAATCCATGTGACCCTCAACTTTAACAGGATTTCCAGTACCTGCGCTGGCCACACAGCCCCACAGCATAATGGAACCACCTCCAAATTTTACTGTAGGTAACAAGCATTTTTCTTGGAATGCTGTGCCCCTTTTCAGCCATGCATTCCGCCCCTTGTTATTTCCAAATAACTCAATTTTAGTTTTATCAGTCTACAGCACCTCATTCCAAATTGAAGCTGGCTTGTCCAAATGTGCTTTAGCATACCTCAAGCGATTCTGTTTGTGGTGTGTATGCAGAAAAGGCTTCCTCTGCATTACAGCATCTCCTTGTGCAAAGTGCGCTGTATAGTTGAACAATGCGCAGAGACGCTATCTGGAGCAAGATCATGTTGTAGGACTTTGGAGCAGGTCGATGGGTTGACTGACTGTTCTCATCATCCTTCAGCTTATCTGAGATTTTTCTTGGCCTGCCACTTCGGGCCTTAACTAGTACTGTGCCTGTGGTCTTCCATTTCCTCACAGTGGAAACTGACAGCTGAAATCTCTGAGATAGGTTTTTGTATCCTTCCCCTAAACCGTGATGTTGAACAATCTTTGTTTTCAGGTCATTTGAGAGTTGTTTAGAGGCTCCCATGTTGCCACTTATTAGAAGAGATGCAAAGAGGAGAAACATTTGCAAATGGCCCCCTTAAATACCCTTTCTCATGATTGGATTCACCTGTGTAAGGAGGTCAAGAGTCAGTGAGCTTACCAAACCGATTTTGTGGTCCAGTAGTGCTAAATGTATTCAGATCAATAAAATGACAACTCCAGACTCCCATTAGAAGCTATAGGAAGCATTTTTATAGGCTGTTATTTGTGCAAAAGGTGGAACTACAAAATATTGATGTATTTTTTTTTTCTGTTGGGGTGCCTAAATGTATGCACCTGCCCAATTTTGTTTAAATAATTATTGCACACTTTCTGTAAATACCAGAAACTTCATTTCACTTCTCAAAATACCAGTGTATTTGTCTGCTATATCATGTATTTAACTGAAAGTTCTGATCCAGACAACCAATGATTTATAAAGGAAAATCATAAAAATTATCAGGGGTGCCCAAACCCTTGCATATGTTCACCAAATATGGTGTGCTGATAGCTTACGTCACTGGGCTCCTTACAGGGATAATTAAAGTGTTTTATTGCAATTTTTTTTATTCTTCTATACTGCTTCATCTGTGGGGAGCAATGCTGTGGCTATAAATATATGGGCAAATAGGTGGGGCACAGGCAAGACCACATGTGACCTGGTTGGGATGAACAAAACATGAGTTGTTGATCAAAGCAACCGCATTCCTGAGGAGGTGGGTATCTCTGCTAACCCACCTACTCAGATTCTCTAATTTCACCTCATATTATCACAAGCCTTGCACAACACCCCACCCGACACACACACACACACACACACACACACACACACACACACACACACACACACACACACACACACACACACACACACACACACACACAGTTTCTCAATAGTTCAGGATTACGGCTGCACTTCAGAATCACAAAAACTCCTGATATGCGAAGTGAAAATGGCTGTAACTGCCACCACCTTAATTGAAGTGATTAAAAAAAATTCTGAATACATTTTGTAGTGCAGCAGTAAATCGTGCTCCATATGTTCATGATACTCCATTTTTACAAAGTTCATAGACTGCACAGTTTATTTTACGTATTAAAATATTTCTTTAGGTGTTTTTAGTAAGACTGATTTTTTTGTTTTTCTTCATTCTTTTTGTGTTTGAGTCTCATGCTTGTGCGCTGTATGTGCACAAAATGATTAGCCCCTGTGAAATTTAACATTTTCTTCAAAATTTTTACCAAGTGCTTTTTTTTTTTCTTCAACACAGCATTTCTAAACATCCTAATTTTATTTTGGATGCTTACATTATGTTACTTTGCACACAGAAACAAAATAACAAAATCGAAAACTGTGAGGGTCCAGATGATCTGCCCCCCTAATCATTAACTGTGTGTCCTTTTTCTTGGAGAACAGCCTGCAGTTTTTTTTTTTTTAGTCCCCCTGGTATGAAAAATGGAGGGATATAGTGATCAACATGTCCATCCGCCTGTTTTCACCTGTTAACACAATATCTCAACAAGTAGTTCAGAATGTGCTTTGGTGATCCCCCGACACCAGTCGATTATGGTGACCTTTGAGTCAATTTTAAGGTTAAAGTGAGATATTCAACATGTTGTCATTACCACCCTTGTTTGAGCGATATCTCAAGAGCCAGTTGACAAATTTCATTCATATTTAGCATAAGGGTGTACTTAGGTGATCCCCTGACATTACATGTATTACAGATTTGTGTGGACCGGGGGATATGTCATCTCCTGATGTCTCTTATTTACAAAGTTGAGTAGGATTGAGCCATTTTCACCCTTGTTACAGGTAAATGGGGCAACCCCATTGGTACCAGTGGCTGCGCTGAATGACCAGTAGCGTGTTACCTCAGGGGTAGTCAGTCATTTGGTAATATGCATATTATCACATCGTTTGACTTGGGCCCATTTTACCAGAGTTATGGCCCATGTTTAACAAATCTAGACTCCGTCAGTTGCCTGCATTCTGAAATCAAATGCTCTCACATTTTAGTAGGAATTTTGGGCAACTTGGTGCAAATCTTTGTGATAAGTTGATAATATACATATTGTAATATTGTACAAGATTGACACATTTTGGCAGAGTTATGGCCCTTGGTTAACAAAACTAGACACTGCCAGTTTCATGAATTGGTGTCTGCATTCTGAAATCAACTATCACATATGTTGAAATGTTATCAGAATGTAGCAAGCACTTGTACCAAAGCAGCATTTGCCAGTGGGAGATATTGTGCTCTCAGAGCACTCTTGTGAAAGTTCTAAACTCATTTGCCTTGTTAGTAATGTGGTAATTTCTACCAGAAACACTTTGGTTAGGATTGGACATGAATTATATGAAGATAATGCTTTCCTTACAGTATTGTTCATGCTCCTGTTCTTCAGTCTGTTATCTGCTTATTTATTTGTGCTCTACTCCTTCTTATAGTAATAAGTTGAAGTGTTTATTAATGTTGAGTGCAGCTTAATGTCCAGAGAGAGTTCTGTGACAGGAGCGTCTCAGGTTTAATTCTTGTGAAACTCCAAAACCCTTCCTACTCTGTATTCAAGTTTCTCTGAAGATGGCACTCTACCTGAAGTTAATCCAGCACTTCTGACCTTTCCATGGGCAAAGACAAGATGTACTTGGAGTATTACAGACATGAGTCGGTGGTATTAGGAAATGAACGCAACACAGTTAACCCCTCATTAGGATGCTGTTCTTGTACTGATACTGTGGCCTCACTGCATGATGATTTCTTGATTGATGCTGATTTATTTTGTTGTTGATATTCCAGGACCCCTCTGTCACACAAGCGACCATCTCCACAGTAGAACCAGTTGACAAATACAACCCATTCCCGGCCCATCCAACAGTAAGACATCATTAACTTATTTAAAAGGTTTTACAGACTGTACCTCTGCTTTTAAAAGTGTAAGAGGACAATTACCTTCTCTTTCTGTGTCTTTGTCTTGGTCTCCTTGATTTAGGCTTCAGCTCTTTTTTATGTCTGTTTCTTGATTTCTTGTACTTCTCTAACTGTTCATCGTTCAAAGTGTGCCTTATTTTAATCTCCTTATTCTTGGCCACATTGGTGGGGGCTGGGTATAAATTGAATACGTTCACAGTAACGGTATATATAGCGATATAAACTTAAGTGTAAAAATTATAATGTAAGTGTTTCTGAATGGGTCCCTTAGCAAAGGTAAATTGATAAAATATAAATAAAAAACAAAAACAGATATAATGTAATTTTGAGAAGATTTATTGTCCAGCCCTCACAACTATAGCCACAATTTGCCAGAAGGTACATATAAGATGCAAACCGAGATTTAATGTTTTGGTGAAAGAATTAAAGTATTTATTGTTGGGTCAGTGGCTGAAGTTTCATCTTGTGAACACTAGATGGCACACCTGCTCTGAATACATGAAGGGCTTTCAGGATGGTCATGGTGCGCTTTTCCTTATTTACAAAACTCAACATGAAACCACCAAAAAAATTTCTAAAAATACTTAATTTACTAATATTTGAAGTCAGTCTGGGTAAATAGTCATTCTCTGGCTGATTTTGTGTTTCTGTTGTGGTTAAAAAAATCCTTGCATTATTTAATGTGGTGCTTTCTCAAATGTTTGATTCAGGTGGTGACGGAGCCTCTGCGCCCGCTGAAATAAATAAACAACGGCTTTGCAAATATTGCATGTCGCTATCTTGATTTTGCGGTGTTCAGTCACAGAACTACTAAGTGTGGAAGACGCTCAGACGCCCCCCCCCCCCCCACACACACACACACACACAGCAGTGGTTCACACACTGATGCTTCACAGAGGAGTTTTCCTGGATCGAAAAACTCCACGGGAGTTATCGCGATTCGTCGTGGAGTTCAAATCTCTACCGTCAGCCATATTTATACCGTGAACCGGTTAAACCGGATATATCGTGCACCCCTAGTAGGAATCACACTCTCCATCACCTGTCTGTCCATCTACCCATGGGTCTTGTAAGTGCAGCTCCTTCTGAAGCAGTTGGTGAATACATGAATACATGCAACACCATATGAGTGAAATAATTCTGGTCTGACCTCTTTAAGAGAGAGAACTGGACTTTTGTATTCACTTGATACATCATATGAGATTGCCTTCTGAAGCACAAGTCCTCCTAAATGGTTCATGTATTTCACTGAAGATGTGCATGAAAGAAAATAAATCTGATGTCTTCAAGGGGAGATGATTGGGATTATACATTATAAACATTATATGTGCGTATGAAATAGGCCTGTTGGGCTCTTCAATACAGAGGTTGACCGCTTTTATTAATGTTTACATGTTTGTTTGTTTGTTTGTTTTTTCTCCCCAGGAAGGCCTAGCCTCTCATACCATTCCAGCCTCTACCACCCCCTACCAGCCTGCTGTATTACAGCCTACTGCAGAACCCAGTCCACAAGTGAGTGACAACTTACCGAGTCCTCTTGCTTGTGTTAGCCTGTTGAGACTCAAAAATGTCACCATGCTGGCCTACACAGAGCATCAAAAACTACGGGTGCACTTCTGATTTTTAAAATGCCTGTATCAGCTGTTTTACACAGATTTAATGATGAAGAATTGTTGTATGGAATAAACAAAAATAGATATGCAGAAAGTTGAAGGAGAGGTTTTTTTTTTTTTTTAGGTTCAGTAATTCTCAATACATGAAGATCCAAATATTGGACAAACTTTGAACATTGGTACATGGTGTGTATTGGTGATCTCTTTTGGGTGTTTAAAAATAGTATTTTGATGGTCAAGGGGACATGATTATTCAGATTTTGATTTGAAAAATCTGAACTAATACACTGTGAATATTATTTGATTAAAACATTCTACTTTATTATTTATTTTTTGATCTTTTATTTATGTTTTGTCATAATGTTTTACCAGTTGCATCTGCCAAATGTGAGAAAATATCCATATTTAATGGGGAAAAAAATTAAGGTAAACATGCTTTAAAACATAGGGTAAATTCACCAAAACGGGCAAAAATATAAATTGATGTTGCAAAATAGATTTAATATAAAATTCTAAACACTTTATGGGCTCTATAAAATGTTGTTGTAGTCTGTGTTTGTCCCCTGTTGTGTTGCTTGTCCTGTGTGCTTTGTGAGTAAAATGTTTGTGAATTTATTTAGGCGACTGCAGCTGCAGCTCAGGCCAATCTGCTTAGACAGCAGGAGGAGTTGGAGAGAAAAGCTGCTGAGCTGGACCGCAGAGAGCAGCAGCTCCAGAGCAGAGCACCCACAGGTCAGTGAAGAAAGACCTCTTCTCGGAGGTTCTGAGGGAACCGCTCCAGGATTAACCGAAGCGTAAATAAAAAGGGTGCAGACTGGAACAACAAGACCAATATGAAGTCACTGTGTGGTAATTACATGCTGATGGACTGCAGCGCTGTGCATATAATTACATTAATTAGAGCGTCTACACCCAGCCAGCAAGCTGTTTCCCTACATTTTTATAATGTGGCAAAGTAACTAACATTTCATGTTCAATCAACATTATTATATCCTGGTGCGTCCTACAAGAGAGCCAACACTGTAAAGTGACCTCTGGCCTAAAATGTACTTTAATCTAGCAAATCAGTGTTGGTACCATAGACTGTCTATATGCGTGGACAAAATCTGCATGACATCACTCTCAGGTTTTACTAAGAACAGGTGATTAGGAAGCCCATGTTGGGGCGTTGCCATGTTGACAGCAGCAGCACAGTGACCTCATTAATGCACAAAGGGGCGGAGCATGGGTGGCTCCATGTGTGACAAAAGAAGTCCGAACACGCCCCCGTCTCCGAGTCCGAACCACCTAAACTGACAGGCTAACCTCAAGTCAGGTGTTCATTAAATTTCTGTTTTTGAGGAGTGTGCAGTTCTTCTAACAATTTTGGTGTGGACATTAAAAGTCATGAATTGCTTATTTTCTCAATAATCATGCATTAATGAGGCTTAATGGATCAGGCTACCGATAGCTGATAAAAGTGCTAATACCGTTAGCATGCAACATTAAATAAGATGAGTTTCATTCAGCACGAATATTGCAGCAAGGACATATAGATGATCTGTTCAGATGTTACTCCACACAACAAGCCATATTATTCCAGGTGTTTGTAATAAAATTCTCCAAATGGCAGACACACAGTTCACAACAGCAGCAGCATTGAGTGACGATGAGTTAAAGACACTATGAAAGGCAGAGACACTTGGCTGAGCTGCTGTTGTTCAAAGCATGCATGCCCCAGATTTTACAGAACTTTATAGTTTAAAACATCTTAAGTCTCTGGAATCGTCTGACAAACATCCGCGTAAAAGTCATATGACCAAATTATGCAGTCTTCCCATCTAAATCACCAGACTCTGAGTCAGCGTCTGAATGTGTGTTGAAAGTGCCAAATTCAAACTACACTCAACAAAAATATAAACGCAACACTGTGCACTAATCAGCATCTTGGTATGGCACACCTGTGAGGTGGGATGGATTATCTCAGCAAAGGAGAAGTGCTCACTATCACAGATTTAGACTGGTTTGAGAACAATATTTGAGGGAAACGGTGATATTGTGTATGTGGAAAAAGTTTTAGATCTTTGAGTTCATCTTGTACAAAATGGGAGCAAAACCAAAAGTGTTGCATTTATATTTTTGTTGAGTGTACATATCAGTTTTTAAATTGTATTTATAGGCTTAGTATAACTTGAATAATGAATAATAAGGACGTGCAGCTTTTCCCGAATCGTTTTGTAATTTTTGGTGTGCATATTTGCTGAAATGTGCACCAAACAGGAGTCTGACTTTTTTGTTGAGTGGTGGAAAATTAGACGACCTAACCCTAAACCAGTCAAAAACACTAATGCCCAGGATCACTCTATGTGGGGGTTAGTGGGATGTTGGATTAAAATACAGTCACTACCTCCAGGTGGTCAACAGGAGGAGTGACAGTCCTTTGGGTGAGGGCTGTGTATATTTTGTCTTGTTTTGGACAGTAATTGTTTTTTGAATGGTGCAAATAATTTGTGTGGCATCTTATTGGTTTTTTTTAAATAGATGTATAAAAAAATGCCTGAAGCATTTCCTGTTCCAGGAATTGTTTTTTGAATGGCGCAAATAATTTGTGTGGTATCTTGTTTTGTAAAAGAGGTACAAAAACACTTGAAGCATTTCTTGCATTTTAATGTAAATAGTTGTATATAACTTTGTTTGCTCCATTTTATATTTCCATTCTAAATTATAAAAATGGTTTGTTAAATATGTTTGTGTTTTTCACAGTTAAAAAATAGATTTTATGTTTTTGTGTGAATTTAGGTTCACTGTCTTAATACAGTAGGTCAGTGAAAGAAAAACTGTAAAGTCACACTGGTGAGGTTGTGTTGAAAAAATGACACCAATCAAGGCAAAGTAAACAGTTTTTTAAGGTAAATTATGAAGGTACAACTAAAAGTAGTTAAAAATTGTAAATTATACCCTGAACTCCAGAGGGTTAAAGTACAAAGTTAGAAAAAAAAAAAATCACCACAGTGCAGTTGTTATGGAGGAGGAAACTCTTTTTTTGTATAAGGCTGTAAACATGTTTATTTCTGGTCTAAAATTAGACATTTTAACATGGTCTCCTATGGGAACGCACTCTCTTTTGGAGCTGCAACTTTTGTATTTCCAGTCGGGCTTCATTTGACATCATCAAAGTTTACTGCTTAATGTGGACACAGTTTTTTGGCCTGTCAGTCTGAAACGTGGCGTTGTTTTTTTTTTTTGGTCATTATACGTACACGTATATTTGAACTGCTGGCAGTATCAACAAGAATTCAGCATCATAACTTTAAAGAATAAGATAAATAACTCCTGAATCAGGATCTCATTCATTAAATGTGACAGTTTGTTTTTTGACAGCAAACTGCTGGAAAGTTTCATAAAGTTTTTTTTTTTTTTTTTGGACAATTCTCCTCACAGTCAGTGACATAAATGAGAACAAAGCAAAACATTGGTAAGTTATTAAACTACCACTAACAAACTGATTAAACGACCCAGTACCTATTTGCATATTTCAGTTTGACTTCACAATTGCATACATTAGTGCCGGTTGACATGCATGCATGGGTGCAAACGTGCACAGGAATCCTAGGCACTTGTTGGTTACTTTGCATGTTTATTTTAGTACTGAATGAGTTAATCATTAGAGCAAATGTGTCCATTTGCTGAAGAGGTAAATATTATATCTCAAATACAAATAGTTTCTCACTTTTTCCTGTTTCAGGTCTTTGAGGTTAAAATATTTGGAGGTTGTCTGTCAACTTTGCATTTTTAAGACCACACTCCCGAGCGTCGTAACTTGTGGACAAAATATTATTAGTTTTGACATTTTAGTAAACATAATGAGTGGCTCATTTAAAAAAAAAAAAAAAAAAAATTGTTATGGAATGTAAAACTATGTGCACTGGTGTGACAAACTTGAACTTTCAAAACAAGACTCAGGAAGTAACCTTAAGATGTAGCTGCAGGCAAATCTTTGTGAATATTAAACATCCTCACCTTCAGCTGACATTACATTGAAACAACAGACTGTACAACAGCTTTCATCCACAGGTTACACTGAGTTTTGGATTTGCCATTTTCTGTTTTATCTGTAGAAACTGCAGCAAAAACAAATAATTTTTTAACTTTTTTTTCTCTTCCTTTGTTATCACCAAAAATTCTAATTGCAAGAAAAGCCATTCTAGTGACAAATGTGCAGATACTTCTGTCTGTTCGGTGTCTGTCTTTGGTCTCTCTCAAGGCAGCAGTTTGTTACAACAGCATGTCGTTGTGCAGCTGTCTGAAAACTGCCATGGATTCATTCAGTAAATGTTCACATGCCAAGTCTGTTTATGGATATTTCAGACTGAAAACTCTTGCAGTGTGGCTTCAGTGTAAGAAAAATACTGCTGAACACAGAACAGTTGATGACCTCAGGGGAATTTGAGGACTTCAAATGCTGCAGCAATCTTAACAAATATTTTGAATGAGCAACAGTTTGTCATGAAATAAAATGGATAGATAAAATTTTCACAAAGCATGTGTAAGAAAACAAACGAGGCTCCATTTTTAGTCCACTTTAATGTTGAAATTATTCTACTGTTAACATGTTAAAATAGTTGTATTGTGATTTTTTTTTTTTTAATCTAATTGATCTTTGTCAGTATTTTGTGTATTAAGGGTATACTTTTTAAAATTAGTATTTAAAACTTTCAGAGTGTCAGTATCAGACAGAATATTAAGATACTCAAAGAACTGATCAAATTTGGTGCTCAAAATCTTAAACAAGAGACATCTCTAATTCAAACAAGCTTGTGTGAAGACCCCTTCTCACACAGTGCGAATGTTTGAACAAATACAGCGAAATGGCGTGAAACAATTCGAATTTGTGCACCACGAAACGCCGCGCCGATGGGCAGGTGTGCACGATCCCTGTGTGACAGCTCGTGCATGCGACGGTGTACTTCGAGCAGGAACAGTGTGAGGTGCACCACATCGCGCCGCTTATGTTGAATTAAAAAATTAGTGGAACTATGCCCACCACTGAGTACACAGCTTAACTTTGAAATGACATCAAATAAAATAAACACTGAATATGTCTCAGACTTCATTTACAATAGTTATTAAGAAATACAAACTGTACGGTAAATCTGTCTGGAGTAGGCACTTGTCAATAACCGAGTGCCTGTGCAAGAAGGAGAGTAGTGAGGGAAGCCACCAAGATACCCAGACAACCCTGAAGATGTTGTAGGGTTCTGTGACTGTGAATGGAGAAAATGTCTCTATTCAGTGACTTGGAAATGTTCATGTATCCATCCCCCAACTTACCTGAAGAAAACTGTTTTGTAAAACTAATGATTTACTTCTGTTACACTAAAGGGTCCATTTACTTATGCAACACATCAGTTTGCCATTATTATTTTTGTTTCAATTATGTTGTTGCAGTGGTGGGCACAGTTTCGATAATCCGATAACAGTTAATGTTTTCATTATTGGATTATCTTTTTAGATAACTTTAAAAACCATTATCGGACTAATTATCTTCAGATAAATTTTTGTCCGATAACTTTTAGACCGATAATGTAGTAAGGCAAACATTTTTAAAATTTAAAATCAGTTGAGCACCTACCTGTTAAGTTTCCTAACAGATGTATAGTTCCACCCTCTGCAAACAGAAGAGAGCTGCTTCCAGGAGAAACCGCTCTATCCTCTGAAGGCAAAGGAGAACTGGTCACAAAAAAAACAAAATTCCTTTAACACCATACCGTTACGTGGGCAATATCACCCAAGTCATCCAGAGGCATACATTTTTAACTTGTAGTTCAAATTTTAACCAAACTACTTTTGGACAAGTTATTTAAAATTACTGTCATGTCTGAAGTTTTATAAAGTGAAAATTTCAGATATATGTTTTAGTTTTAAAGTAATGTGCTAATTTTTAAGGTTTTAGTGAGCACATGCTGTGCCCAGCAGTGCATTATGGGTAGGATAGGGTAATCTCAGTACGTTCACGACAGGACAAATGCATTTCAGACACTCTGTTCAGGCTCCACGGACAACAGCATTAAATTCTAGTGCCTAAAACTCTCGTGACTATATTCTCTGGGTTTATAGACGTTGTTATTGTATTTGCGTGTTAAATTCCACGCATCTTAAATGTAGCAGACACAGATTATCTGGAATTTTGTTTTGGCAAGTTTTCAAGGCCTCTACTGGCCAGTATTGTTCATGGCAGTATTCATCCTGAAGCTGAGCAGACACTGTATGATATTTTTAATCACTGTACTTGGTTTCAGTTCAAACTGTACAACAGAACCGCACGGTGTAAAAGTTCAGAGCGCCCAATTTATGTTCTTACACACATTGTACGTTCAAAAACCACACGTCGAACTTGTGTTTCCAGAAGCAAAATGTAAGCTTTTCTTTTCTAACTTAATTTACAAAAACCCTCGATGGGAAACATCAAAGTTTAAAAACAAAACAACAACAAAAAAAAACATTACAAGACAGGTCTGCGGTGTTTGCACATGCACAGTGCGAGCGGTTGGATGCTTGTAGCTCTTCAGCAGCAGGATACCCTCACGACGTCCAGCCAGAATAAAATCAAACAAGTTTGATTTTATTTTGACCATACGATCGGCGATCAGGAGGTGGTCATGAAATGTTAAACGCCGCTTGTTACTCCATGTACACTACACGATGCAGGACGCGCGATTAACCTGAAACTCGGTCCAAAAAATACTCACACGAATGAAAAATCATCTGAAAAACGGCCAAAACTTGCACAGTGTAAAGCCAACATTTATGTGTCAAGACAATATTGAGTGCACGTTTTACAACATCATAAAACGTGCGCACATTCTCTCCACATGCAAAACATTTTGTGATGACACTTCCAGGGCTCTGTAAAAATGCCTGTTTTTACAAATACAAAATGGAATATTTTACAAAAGCACATTTATCTGTAAACACCAACACACGTCACATTAACGTGTTGGTTTAAATAATGAGTGACTGAACCAATCAGTGTTTAGCAGAGGCAGTTTCACCCAGAATCCTTTGTGATCTGTCTGTTTGTTACAAAACCTCAGAATTAGTGCATTATTCAACATTAAAAGATATATGTTATATTTTAACATTGTACAAATGACAGAATTGACATTAATGGAGTTATTCTATCAGTATTCACACCAAACCATAAGTCAGCATGACTTTATTTTCCAAGACCTCCGCCTGACCAGAGCGTTGTGATTGGTAGAGAGCTGGCTTTGTGGCTGCTCTCAGCTTGCTTCTGTGCTGGAAGCTGTGTAGTAAACAAGAGCTTCCAGCAGTTCAGACATAGAAGTGCAGGCTCATTGTTTGGGTCTGTTGTCGCTTTTGATGCTTCCAAAAGTGAGCGTGGTGTTTGTCGTGGTTCGTCTTTAGTCTTCTCGGGATGTCGTCTTTTAGATAACACAAACTAATTGCAAGTGATATGCTAGAAAAGGACACAACACTTTAGAATAATTCAGCCTTAAGCAAGATAAAATGCACAGAGTTTTTAAGTTTATGTAAGCCTTCGACACAGAGCTTAGACAAACTGAGTCCTCTAGAGAGACTGAATATGTGACGACCGCGCTCATCTATTTATTGGAGACCCGCGGGCATCGCTCCTCCTTCGACTTTTTTATTTATTTCATTCCCAAGACATGGTTTTCTATTGGAAGCGTCCTCTAGTGAACCCTAAGCAGGTGTTAGGCCATTATTTCAATGTGACAAACGCTCCCATTAAAACGTGAAGGATTTACAACTGATTTTTTTAAAAGACCTTCGGCCACAGGTGCAGCTGGCCTGAGGCCCCCTGCACGTGGCCTGCGGGCTCACGGCCACAGGTGCAGCTGGCCTGAGGCCCCCTGCACGTGGCCTGCGGGAAAGCACCTAAAAGGCCTTGGAAAGCCCCTGACAGACCGAATGACTAATAGAGCCCTTTTTTTGGGGTTGAACACCTGCTAGTTCAGCCAGAGGACATACAGTTCAGATCAGGACACTTGATAGTTCATCACAGTTCAAATAAGGACCTAAAAATTCTTCTACAGTCCCTCCTCTGGGACTCGAAAGAGTCCCATTACATCAACTATACTCTTGGGTTGTTTACTGACAAGACATCTTCATTTGTGCATTGCAATAATAAAAAAAGAAAAACACATCACTCGACTTACTGATAACTCTGGTGCGGATATGAATATAAGTGATACTTCACACGGTAAATATATTTAAGTGTAAGTGCAGGTGAACCTACATACTAAGGCACAAGGTGATCAATTAGCTGGATTATATAAACGCAAGGTGACATTCAAATATTGAGTTTTGGTGTAATTCAAGGCAAGTTACATCAACCTCTTAATCATGGCAAAGTAAAGGCCTTACATTGACATTAGTGCAACCAATCATCTTCTGGCGTCTATTGTCTCACTCAACCAGAGGCTCCAACCCATTATACTTGGTTCTACATATTATTTTGTTAAAGCGTCACACATTTATTTTTTTTAAATGCATCAAATAACCCCTACGTTACCACTATTTAGTCAATCAATCAAGAAACTATTCTAAGGTTGCGCAGCTATATCTAGTTAAATGATAACCACAATAAATGGTTTCCCTTCATGTCCGTCCTTAAGTCATTTGCCTTAGTCAATCATATAATGGTTTTCATTATAGGCCATTTCTCAACATTTTCCACTTTGTTTTTCTTCTTTTTCAGCTTGTTTTCTAATGCCCTTTTTGGCCAGACGCCAAATTTAGGCGATGCATGTCTCTTAAGGCATGCTATAATTTAAGAAAAAGGGGTCCCTATGGTGCATCTTTACTACTAAATCTCCAAACACGCCGTGTAAGGGTCCCCTTTTTATAACTTTGCAATGTGATATCTATGTGTATGCATTTAGCTTTATCTGTGTTACGCAGATGATGGTAAGGACAGACATTTACTCGACCTTCGTTACTAACATATATCCTTCTTTGTTTTTTTATTTACACTCAGATTTCTGAAACCAGTCCGTAATTCAAACTCAAGAACCAAGGGCATCGTCCGTTTTCAGTGCCATTACGTCAGTCCGCGCTCCTCAGCATTTACTCAGCATCTGAAGTTTTGGGAGAAGTTGGGGAATATGGGGAGGTTGGCCTTTCAGGGGTAGTGGGGGAAGGATCAGGAATTCTGGCTTTCAGACAGTCGCGCAGTTCTCTGATGGATCTTTCCAGCTCCTTGTGCTACTTGGCCAGGTTGTACAGGGCCCCCAGAGAATTCTTGCCCACATTCAGGGTGGTGGTGGCCAGCCCTAGATGTTCCCTCTCCATATGCTCCATCATGCTGGCTAGCATGTCCATACTAGACTGAAGACCACACAGTTGAGTATGGAGGCCCTCCTGAGCACAAGTGATGTTGGCATTGTCACGGTGTATCCTTAACAGGTATGCAGCTGTCTGACTCAGTTGTGGCATGAGTTCCTCAAATAGTCATGGGGAATGTGATTTGTGAGGGGCAGGAGCTGCTCCAAGGTTTTTGGAGCAGACTCTTGTGGAAGACAAAGCTCTCGAACCAAGATTGCCATGTCCTGTGGGGTGACCATGACCAGATTAAGGTTGTGCAGTCCAGGGGACAGGAAGTTCAAGGGGGAAGGCATTTCGTGTGTGTGGGGAGTATTGTTGATGTCGCTCGGGCAAGTGGTTGGGACACTCTGGGCATTTAGCAGCCTGTACAAAGCTCCCCTCTGTCCTGGTGGGTGAGTTCGGCTAAGGTCCACCCCTGCTGATCCTCCTCCAGAGGCACTGGGCTGATCAGAATATCTCTCCTGCCTTGGGGGTGGAAAGCTGGGGACAGGTCCTAGCAGTGAATTGGGTCTAGGATGCACTCGGGCGGTTGCTGCATATGGCTAACCTTGGCTGCCTCCCCTGGAGGGTATCGTTGCCACTGGCACATGTGACTGTCTCCATGGCATCTGCGGAAGGGGTGTGTTCCTGAGTCCAAAGGGTCCTTCAGGTGATGGTGGAGTCCTCGGGCCAACTCTTGCTGCAGGCAGATTCTGTGAAGCCGTCATCGCCAGGTGCTGGAACGATGAAGATCCTTCTGTTGCCAACTGGTTTAGCTGCTGGATGGATGGCGGCTGTGGCGACCAGTCATGGCTCGACCGTCCCTCCAGTATATCCTCTTCTCCAAACAGTTCTGAGAGTCCAATCAGACTTGATAGAGGCAGATCAGGCATAGGTCCCTGATCAGGGGAGTCTGGTCTCTCAGCCATACTCCTGTGTCCTAGTAATATACATATACGTTCATTATTACAGCTCCATGTCATTCTTTCAGATATTGTCTATCCTATCCCTCATTTTTGTGGGTGCATGTGTGTGAATGTAAATGTGCGTGCATGTCTTCTTCCTCGTCTACAATATCACCAAGCACGGTCCATCCCAGTCCTCCCTATCTGGGGTATACGCCACAATATTAGGGAGCTGGGGGCTGTCGGGGAGGATAATTGGTATTTCATCCATTTCCATATATTCTGGTTCTCTGTCTGTTTCGTTTGTGCTTTCTTCCAGGGCTCGGATGGCTAACAGTGGGAGCTGTCCTACTGTGGATGAAATCAATTTATTGACCAGAAATTTTATCAAGGGAATACCACAACATATTACCAGCAAGACCGCCACCCCTGTTAGTGCCAAGACTACACCTATCTGGTATAACCAGTCTTTCCATGATATCCACCCTCTCCTTAGAGCCCCAAACAGTGAAAACAGTGGGCCAATATTCATTCCATTCCCTACAATGTATCCAGAATCGTCAGTTTCATTTCTCCCTCCTATGGAGTTACTTAACAGTTCCTGTTGCATCTCTTCAAGTGTGATTAAGAGCTCTGTCAAATTTCCGTCTTCCCCTGTACACATGGGAATAGCTGTGCAACATTCGGTGGCTTTGATCATAATACAAACTCCTTGTTCATCAGCCATCATCATCTCGATAGCTAATCTATTTTGCATTGTCATTAGCGAGGTGGCGTGCAGCTGTTCGGTTAAGGCTCCTACTGCTGCCAATGTCCAGTTCAGGTATCTTTGCTGATTATACCACAAGTAATTAATCCACTGCACCTCCTGGAACCTAGAACGGATTTTTGGAGTAACCCCGAACAGCGCCAATGCCCATCCCCATTTATCCGCGTCTTCATCTGCTTTAACTCTGCTACTGTCTATGGCTTGTAACTGTCGGGGTATCCCTTCTGGTATCCCGTTTCTTACTGTGACGTTGTAGTCTGTTTTAAGTGTCATTATTCCTCTTTTCTTACGAAGTTTCTGTGGCATGGGTTGTATTGAATTTGGCATTTCAATTACTGTTATAGCTCCTGTGAGCATCACAGGAGCACAAAGGCCTTTCCAATTAGGGGACAGCGATGACAGGAGTTTCCTTCTTTGTCCGCATATCCAAAAGATGTCAGCTAAGGGTACCGTTCCCTTAGCTAAATTTGGAGTAGATACCCATGAAGCATGGGTGAGATTCAGTCCAATTACAGACCCCCCTGTGGCCGGTACTATTTGTTCACACTGTATGCCTGCTGCTGGCAGGGTGTGACAGACAGTAATGTTCCATGCTGTTTTGGCCGGTTTGTATTCTTGCTGCTTTTGCATACACTGTATGTGGTGTTTTGGCTGGGTCGTCCCTACCTGCCAATCGCTTATGTATTGTGCTACTAAGCCTTTAGCTATACAGAATGGGTGTATCATCCCTTTCTCTATTTTAATCATAGGTGGAACGGTTCCTTCTGTACTTAGAGGCACTGGACAAAGTTTACTGTTGGCAGCATATTTTTCATCACCTACTGCCATTTTCATAACACATTGTGTATAGCATTCTGCTTGGTCTGAGTTATGTTGGGGGCTCCTATAACAGTTGTTGATATCAGGTAGGGGTTTAGCCTGAGGTATCACACCTTTCCGGTGACAGGCTATGCAAGGCTTTTCACTGATCTGCCTAGCCGAAAATTTCAACCATTGGTAAAATAAATTGGTCTTCAACCCTTGTGTGCGGGCTAGGTCTGTACTGGGATCCCATCTCCCTAAGTGACTGCTTGTTTCTAGGCTTCTAATTGTCCTCTTTTTCCTTGGTTTGATTTTTACCCATTTTGTGGCTTCATGTACTGTAACAGCTACGTCTTGCTTGGTTTCCCTGCATCCTCCTTTATCACAAATTACCTCTATGAGTGTTCCCTCCTCTTCACATTTGATGCTAGTAGCTTCGCCTAATATGTAATCCCCCAGCTTTCCCTGTATTCCTATGTTCTTGTAGGCTTTTGATTTAATGTATACCAAATTATATGTTTTTCCTGTGTTTAGAATGCCTTGTTTAGCTGCTATTGCGGCCATGGCCACGGCACAGTCCGTTGTACGTTTTGGATGTCTATTTTCTCCCATACTGACCACCAGTAGTATTGTCAATCCCTTGAATAATTCCTTAATCATTGCTCTGATGACTGTTGAGATGTGCTACTAGATGTGCTACTGAGTGAGCCGTCACTAGATGAGCTGTCACTAGGGATGTGTGGTGTATCTGTGCTTTGTCTGGGTTGTACTTCCTGTGGTTCTTCTGTCGGTAAATCTACTGAGTTGCTGTCCGAGTCTGGTGTCTCCTGTGGCCTGTCTATCTGTCGGTCTGTATCTCTGTCTGTCTGTTGGCCTGCGTCTCCAGTTGTTTCTGAGTCTGCATCTGAGTCTGTCGCTGCTCTATCTGGCAGGGATCCACTACTCTCTGAAGCTGTGCGTCGTCTTTGTTCAATCAGTCTCTGTGAGCGCCTTGGCCGGTGTTCGCCTGGCTGCAGGGAGGCGTGGCCTTCCCTCTGTGCTTCTTCTGGCTGCAGGGAGGCGTGGCCGTCCCTCGGTGCTGCTGTAGGGTCTCTGGCTTCTCTTGCTTCCCCCCTTGGCCCGGCGGCTCTGCCAAGGCGAGCTTGCCGAGGCCGCAGGGGCGCTGGGCCACCAACCCTACAGCAGTGGTTTAAATGAAACCAAGTGTCCTTACCGTCTACTTTGACTGCTGTACGTGAGGCAAGAATAACTTTAAAAGGACCTTCTTGGCGGGGCCTGTCCCACTTCTTTTTGAACACTTTGACGTAAACCAGATCACCAGGCTGGATGCTCTGATTTTCAAGTGGAATCTCTGCTTCTCTGTCTTCTGTAGCACCTTTGACCTGCAAAAAGATAGTTTTGTGTATTTGGGTTAACTGTCTCAGATAATTATGCCATTCGTCTTGTAGCTGCTCCAGCGATGGTCCTTCGTAGGGTCCTCTCAGGTATGGAATAGGCATCGGCCGACCTGTAAGAGCTTCAAATGGTGTCAAATGGGTTAGTCGGTTAGTTTGTGAGCGCATTGACAATAAAGCAAGCGGCAACGCATCCAGCCAGGTTAGTTTGCCATTGCTGTCTGCTATGATTTTTGCTAGTTTGTTCTTTAAAATGCCATTAGCCCGTTCCACCGCCCCATTTGATTGGGGGTGATAAACACACCCAAATTTCTGTTTGATACCCAATTGTTTGAATGTTTCTTGTGTAACCTTGGCTACAAAAGCCCTACCATTGTCAGATGAGATAGTATCTGGAATGCCAAATCTTGGAAAGACGTCTCGGCACAGGAATTTGGCTACCGTTTTATGGTCTTGATTTGCAGAGGCTACTGCCTCAATCCATCGGCTGAATCTGCATATCACTACCAAAACATATCTCATTCGTTTAACTCGGTTTTCAGCTCCCATGTCTATGAAATCCATCATAAGATGTCTGAATGGCCCATCAGGGACCGGAATGTGGGCTAAAGGGGCTGTGAATGATTTCCGGACATTGTACTGTGCACATACCTCACACTCATTCAACAAACGGTCCACTGTAGCTGCCATATATGGTGACCACCAGACAGCTTTTAGTTTGTTCATAATTTGGACTCGCGAACAATGATCGGGTCCGTGGGCCCAAATGATTGCATGTCGTAATAAATTGGTGGGTAACACAAAATGTCCATGACTACTGCACCACAGCTTGTCCACTGGCCCCTGACTACGTGTCTCAATAGCGCCTCGTTTAACCCACATTCGTTTTTCTTCTCCACTGGCCCTACTTTGAGCCACTATCAGTGCGTCAAGTGAAACCAGTGGGGCACAATCTTGGATGGTTAGCAGGGGAAACATATTTTCTCCTTGTGCTCCTTTGCGAGCTGCGTCATCTGCTAGGTTGTTACCTTGAGCTATGATGTTATTATTCTTTTGATGACCTGCACATTTAATGATGGCTACCTCAGACGGTAATTGGAGAGCTTGTAACAGTTGGGAAATCGCTTCTCCATGAGTGACAGGGGTGCCATCTGCTCTCAGGAATCCCCTTTGTTTCCAAATGTTTGCATGTACATGACATACACCATAAGCGTAGGCTGAGTCTGTGTAGATATTAACACGTTGATCTTTAGCTATCTGGCAAGCCATAGTTAAGGCTTTGATTTCTGCCAGTTGGGCTGAACAAGGCTGATCAATTCCTTGGGACTCCAGTAATTCAAAGGTTTCGCCATCCGTGTTTAGTTTAACTATCCCCATACCCGCACGCAATCCCGCGGCATCCCGAAAGCATGAGCCGTCCACGAACAGGGTTAGATCTGCATCTATGGCGTGATTATACAAATGTTCTCTGGCTCTCAAAAATTTCTCTGTCTCTGCCACACAGTTATGTGGAGTACCATCTAACGGTGTGGTCAATTTGGTGGCGGGATTCACCGTGTGACAACGTTGTATTGTTATTTCTGGAGCGGACAACACAACTTCATATCCAGTGCGTCTAGCTTATGTTAAGACAAAACGTTGACTGGTTAGCAGGGCATGTAACTGATGCGACGTGTACAACGTTACTGCATGTCCCATGATTATGGATGATGCTTTTTGAAATGCAAAGGCAGCTGCTGCTAGACCCTGATAGCATGGTGGCAATCCTGTTTCAATGTTGTCAAGCTTTGTAGTATAATAGGCCAATGGTTGTTTTCCTTCATTTGTTTCCTGCATTAGTACAGCACAAGCATAACCAGCTTTTTCAGTAACATACAAATGGAAAGGTTTCCCATAATCTGGGTTACCTAACGCGGGAGCAGATTGCATGTCTGTTTTTAGGGCCTCAAAAGCTCCCGTTGCCTCATCTGTCCAGACGAGGAGAGCTGCATTGCTTGTTTGCCCCACTGCTCTAATCATGGCACGCAAAGGTGCAGTTTTTATAGCATAATCACAAATCCACGGCCGACTGTACCCTGCCATCCCAAGGAATGAAAGCATCTGTCCCACTGTTTGGGGTTTGGGAGCCTTGATTATAGCCTCCACTTGGCTTGGGGCTATACATCGCGTGGTCCCACACAACTGTCTTCCCAAGTATTCTACTTGTCGTTTGCAGAACTGCAATTTGTCCTTACTTACTTTATGACCTCCATCTGCCAATGCATGCAATACAATTAATGAATCTTTTTCACACTGTTCTTGAGTCTCTGATGCAATAAGGAGATCATCCATATATTGCACCAATGTACTGGGTATGTCAAGGTGTTGTAAATCTTCAGCCAGGACTTTGTTAAAGATGGCTGGGGACAGGTTCAGTCCCTGAGGTAGCCGTGTATACGTTAGCTGTTGTCCCAGAAATGTGAATGCAAACAAATGTTGTGAGTCTGGGTGCACAGGCACACTGAAATAGGCTGAACACAGATCGATTACTGTGTACCATTTTGCTCCAGCAAGGATGCTTGATAGTATAGTATGCGGATCAGGTACTATAGGTGCATCCATTTCTATTATTGCATTGATAGGACGCAGATCATGTACCAGCCGATACTCTTTGGTATTGTTTTTAGGGATAGGATAGATAGGAGTATTGCATGGGCTTGCAGTTTTTATTAAAACTCCAGCTGCCATTAGTCCCTTAATTACTGGTTTTATGCCTTCAATAGCCTGAGGTTTTAATGGATACTGCCTTTGGTGAGGCAGTTTTGCTCCCGGTTTTACTTTTATTTTTACTGGTAAGGCTGTTTTTACTAGTCCTACATCCGTTTTGCTTTTGGACCACACCACTGGTGGTATTTGCTCTAACAATTTCTCTTGTTGGGCCGATAACACCATCTGTCCCTCTGGTCTAGGATTGAGCTCCACTTTTTGAGCTATAGCCTCATCATTTACTTTTAAATTAATTCGTATAAACTGCTGGTCTTTTGACAGACGTACTTGTGGACTTTCCATGTTTTGCCATTCTTCAACTTCTGAGGCTGTCTTTACCATTGGACCTAGGTCATGGGATTCGTACTTTTCTGAGACTAAAAGGGTCACATGAGGCGTGGCATTCGGCACTTGATACCATTGTTGTTCAGCTGAAGTTAGCTTGACAGAAGCTGCGGCCCCTTGGGGGCCTAAATAAATTTCTGCGGTGGTTATGTGAAACAGTCGTTGATTCATCAATACATCCCAGCAGCATGCATAGTCAGTTTGTTCTTGTTTGGCATCGAACATCAGGGTGACATGTAAAGGTAAACTAGGTGTATATACTGCTTCATAGTGTTGTTCTGCCCAGGGCTTCCATTTTTCCCATTCCAGTTGAAGATTTGAATTTTCTGGTTGTAACTTCAGCCAGTATACCATGGGTTGCACAGGTCGGACCTTGTTTTCCATGTCCATAAGCACCATAATGTTGGCGAGTGCTTCGTCAGGAAAGTGTATTTGCAGTCCTTGATGGGTACCCACTATCTGGGTTTGTAGCTTACATAAAATGTCTCTTCCCAGCAAATTCACAGGTGTATTTTGTGAGTATAACAGGGGTGCTTCAATTGTTTTTCCTGCAATCGTTACAGGAAGTGGGCGTGTAAAAGGTATTATTTGAGTTTTCCCAGAGAAGCCGATGGTCTTAATTACAGACCCAGAGAGGGGGAGATGAGCGCCCATTTTCCCTATGCAAGAGTATGTTGCCCCTGTATCCACCATGAAAGGGAAATCTCTGTTCTGTATATTAACGGTGATGGTTGGCTCTTCCTTAGGTATCATCGAAATAGCCAATGCCACCGTTTCCCCCTCTGTCTTCTCTAGGCCCCCCTATTGCCAATAGGCAGAGGGTCCAACCCAAGGTCGGGCCGGACAATTTCTCATTCGATGTCCAGGTTGTCCACAGCTCCAACACTCATTAGAGGGTTGATCCCCTATTGGGGGTGTTGATCCCATAGGCGGTCCCGCTTGACTGTTCCTGGGAGCTGAGTTCTGGAATCTGCTTCCAAATGAAGGTTGGCGAGATCCTCTTCGCCACCCTCCTCTTTGACCTTGAAAGTTCCGTGACTCTCCTCTCCATCCATGACTGTAGGTGGGTCCATTCCCGGGTGTGCCAGTGCTATGGTAGTGATAGTGATGCTCCACTGGTGCTGAGACTTCTCCTGTAGGAGTGCTTCCTGCTGCTCCTTGGGGGCTCTGTGTGGCTGTTACCACAGGTGCCTGTATGGTGGCAGCAGTGTTTGCGGTAGGGCCTGTGCTTGCCGGCTCAGAAGGAACAGGGGTCATCATTGGTGCCTGGGTCTTTGTTTTTTCTTTCTTGACTTTGGTTAGCTCTCCCAACTGCATCTGCACCAATTTTTTCGTCAGGGATTTTGCTGCATCTTCTTCTTTTTGTTTTTCTTTCTTGTAGATTTCAAGATGGTGACAAATATGCTCAGAGTATAAAGCCCAATTCATTTTGATAGTCCCACGACTCCATCTAGGGCTTTCTGAACCTCATCTGGTAGAGCCTTTTTTACAGTTATTTTAAACAGGATTTCAGTTGCTGGAGAATGGTTCCATGCATTTCCTGTTTCCTCCGCCCATCTCTTCTGGAATCGGTGCAGGAACTTCTTTGGGCACTCTTCAGGTGTCCACTCCTCATCATCCAATTTAGAGGGATCCAAGACCTCAGGGTACTTTCTTCTCAGTCCTTCCCACATGGAGTTTCTATAGCGATTAAAGGGGACTTCATCATGTTGATTAGTGCCCATCATTTGTGTTAGTCCATCCTTTCCTGCTAATTCTTCAGTGTCATGTTTTCCCATTACATGCATTAGCAAGGCTTTTATGTCACCTAAAGACAAGGTTACCCCTGCAGTGCCTTCTTCTAAGGCAGTTATCCATCTCCCAGCTCCTTGGGTGATGTCTGGCAGCCTGTTGGCCAGCCCCACCATGTCTGTCCAGCTCCATGGGGTATACACATGATGACCATTTCTGACCACCAATGGGCATATGAGGTCTTCGTCCTCCTCTTCTTCTGTGGGGGCTCCATACTGTCTTCCAGATCGAGTGCGACTGACTGGTTCCAGGCAGTCCATCCAGTTGGTTATATTCTGTTCTAAAGCCGCTATGTCTTTGGCTACACATTGTTGTCTTTGCCTGAGTCGGGCCTCTTTTGCACTCTCAATGATGATCTCACCAGAAATTTTTCGGGTGGGTGGCTCTATAATGTGATTCCCTTGATTGGGCGTCGATTGTTGTAATATTCTTCTTTCCTCGGCGTCCCTATGTCTTTGTATTCTTTCCTTCGCTAGCCGAAGCTGCTCAGCTAGTTCTTCATTATCTCTTCTGGCCAGATCCAGTGTGTCACAGAAGCTCTTGTGCCACTCTTCGGAGCCTCTATAGCCTGTGAAGGTCCAGTCGGCTGACTTATGGTGGGAGGGGACGGTTTTCAGTGGACCTCGATGTGCAGGCGGAGCCTTCAGGTCTCTCTCTTTATCCTCGTCTGCCTCCATGTCACTGTTATTTGTGGCCCCCCCTGCTGGTCGTGGTGAGCGACCACTTACTTTCGGACTTGGAGACCTTGTATGATCCATTTGACAGACTGAGGACCTGTCTCCTTGTGGCTCTCGAGCTTTTAGTGTCAGTGTGAATTTGCCCTCCACATCCATGCCTTGGTCCTCTTCACGAGTTCCTAATACAAATTGTCCAGCTGTCTTTCCCATATCATGACGTTTATATGGGGGTGGCTCTGCTTCCCAGCTCGGTGCACTGGCTTTAGTGTCTTTGGATCTTTCCTCTGTCATTTTTTCTCTTTTCTGCTGTAGCCTCTGCGCTTCCTGCTTGAACAAGGCCAAGACTTCTTTTTCGTCAGTGCGTTTTTTGTTGTTATTCATGTTCTTCTGCTGATCTTTAATTTCTTTTTTCTGTATTTCTACCGCAACTGCTTCACACATCACCGGATCAAATGATCCCTCCAAAGGCCATTGCCTGCCCCCATGTGATCTTTTGTGCCACTTTTTCATACATTGGTTGGCCTTAATGCGTTTTCCTGGATATTTTCTTAGTACTAAGTCTAGCGGGGTACTTTCCCGACCTTGACCTTGAGAGTTACCCATGTAACCCTGACAAACACTATGTGAGATGTTTCTATGGTGCTCTGGTAGTCCCTCAGGGGCTGTCCTGATCCAGACCAATAGCTTGCTGGCTGTAACACCTGTTTTGTATTTTAAACCCTTAAGAGGATTAAATTTCCAACTGTTTTGCCCGTCTTCTTTTTCTTTAACTAAATATGAAAATTTACCTGTTTCCCACCGAACCTTCCTTGGGACCACAGTCAGAGTCAACCTAGGAAACAGTTCTTCACCTGGATCGGTTGGTAGTGTTACTAAATGATTTAATGGTATGCTAATTTCTTTATTAGGATCAGCACAAAGCAGCTCCAGCCACGGAGTTAAACCCTGATGCCACAGACGTCTTATCAGCAGCTCCCAATTAATTAGAGGGAATTGTTCTTTCTTTTGCTTCAGATTGATTACCTTAGTAATCTGCCATAATTTCTGATTGATCTCTTGTTCGTCCTGCCAATGTTCTGCTCCTACACTGTCAAAATAGGTCCTTTCCAGCCAAAAATGTGTCCTGATTCCCTGGGTTTCGATGTCTCCGTCAGTCAAGTAATGTTCTGGGAGTATTATTTCATCATCACTTAAGTCTCCCATCAAAGACTGCCCCAAGCATTGATCAGTCTGTCAGCTTTTTCACTATAATCTAAGCTTTAACTCTTTTGATTTATAACCAACTTTATTTATTTAATCCTCTTACAACCCTAACACTTCCTAATGTCTTTGCTCCCGACTATCTATTTTTCCTTCTAGTTTTCTTTCTTTGAAATAATATCTACCTTCTCTGTATTTACATAGCAGTCTCTTCTCCTGTCTTTTTCTTCACTGTCTCTGTTTCACACTTTCCTCTCTGCCTGTCATGCACCTCCCAAGTCCTTCTGTTGGGTCTAAACGTCTCCTCCTCCTCGTACTCTTCACATTAATCTTGTATGTCAGCCAGCCTGCAAGCCCTCACAGCTTTGCCTGCAACTCCCCGCTTACTCTCCGCTCTCCCACACACCAATCTTCAAAAGCTTTATACACAAAAATTATTAAAAACAACTTTCTATATATCTCTATCTAGACTTCTGCCACCCTTTACTCCGCGGCTTTAAACAACCTTTTTATTCACTTAACACCAATGTGTTCTGTTAAGTATGTATCTCTTCTTCACGTTAGACAGCTTCTCCGGCGCTGCCAGCAACTCATATATTATTTTTTAACAAGCCCTCTTTGAGCGTACAATATTTCATTTACTTCTACGCCTTACCGCCCCTCGCGTGCGTATCCTGTGCTTAATATATTATTTTTCACAAGCTCCTCTCTGAGCATACAATATTTCATTTATTTCTACGCCTTACCGCGCCTCGCGTGCGTATCCTGTGCCTTTCTGCACTTTCTTCTACTTTTTTCACTTACTGAGCTCCTCGTGAGCTTAATGTGCCTTTGCACTGAAAATACTCTCTTTTTCTTTTCTTATAAAAAAAACTCATATTACTGTGTACTTAATTACTTATTCTTCTCCCACGCCTCACAAGCGTGTATTTGGTGCCTTACTGCACTATTTTCTGCTTCATTAATTCTCATGTATTCTGCACTAACTCTTCATTCATTTTTTTTTTTTTTTATAGTTTTTCTCTTTTCTTAAAAAATGACGTCCTTTATTGAGCTCTTTTACTTACTGTCAGCTGTGCTACTTTGCACTTTTCTCTTTAAATCTCTTTATCACGTACGGTATTTCTACTGCGCCCCCTCAGGCGCTTATCTTGTGCTTCCTCTGCACGTATTCTCTGTTAAACTCTTTTTCTCACTTATTTCACTTCAGTCTCTGTTAAACTCTTTAAATAACCTTGTATTTAACCTTGTATCTATCCTTGTATCTCCTCCTTCGACTTTTTTATTTATTTCATTCCCAAGACATGGTTTTCTATTGGAAGCGTCCTCTAGTGAACCCTAAGCAGGTGTTAGGCCATTATTTCAATGTGACAAACGCTCCCATTAAAACGTGAAGGATTTACAACTGATTTTTTTAAAAGACCTTCGGCCACAGGTGCAGCTGGCCTGAGGCCCCCTGCACGTGGCCTGCGGGCTCACGGCCACAGGTGCAGCTGGCCTGAGGCCCCCTGCACGTGGCCTGCGGGAAAGCACCTAAAAGGCCTTGGAAAGCCCCTGACAGACCGAATGACTAATAGAGCCCTTTTTTTGGGGGTTGAACACCTGCTAGTTCAGCCAGAGGACATACAGTTCAGATCAGGACACTTGATAGTTCATCACAGTTCAAATAAGGACCTAAAAATTCTTCTACATGTTAAAACTCAAATTCAGCTTGTTAGTAGTTGCAAATGTACCAGAGACAATACTGGAATTTATCGGTTATCTGTAACTTCCAATAAATTTTTGGGTGGTTTATTGGTTTATCTTTATCAAAGATAACTTTTCAGTTATCTGATTATCTGTTATCAAAGTTAATTTTTTGGTTATCTGTGCCCACCACTGTGTTGTTGTAGAGATTAGTTTTCATTGGGAATTTAAAGGGCACCATTTTAGGAATCTTTTTCTAATACATATTTTGATGTAATTTCAGTAATGAGACATGTAAAAGCTCAAGGGTTCACATACTTCTTCTTGCCACTGTATATCCACCGTGATTATGGAGAACTGGCTGGCTTCACCTTTCCTTCAGCAGTGAGGGTCTCATTACTTGCTTTGTCTTCACAGGCAGAGAGAACAACTGGCCGCCTCTTCCCCGTTGGTTTCCTGTCAAGCCATGTTTCTACCAGGACTTCTCTGAGGAAATTCCTGTGGAGTTCCAGAGGGTTTGCAAGATGATGTACTACCTCTGGATGTGTAAGTTTCTGATGATGACTAGTGGGCAGAGCGGGCCAGAGCTTAGTTTGGATGTAAATTTCAATCATAACTTGAGTCTGAAGATGACATCACAATTATTGACAACAATTCAATTTAGGATTTTTTTTGTTTGTTTGTTTTTGTCAAATTAGCATGAAATTTTGTTGACTTTTGCAAACTGAAACATCAACAACAAAAAAGTCACAAAACCTTAACTTGTATGTACGGCATATTAAAGCATAATGTTTTTTTTAACTATCTGTAACGGGTTAGGTTTTAAGGTATAAATTGTGTTCAGATGTAGCCATAATTTGTCACTCTGTGCTTCTTTTTCTGTGATGTGTTGCAATTATTATGAAAATGTGTTTTTTTCTGGAGCAGAGTGTGCAGCAAAATCATATGGCAAATGTTCTTAAATAGAAAGTACATGATTGGCTCAAAAAAATGTCTCAAGCAAAAGCAGAAATTCAAATCAATTTTATTTATATAGCGCCAAATCACAACAAACAGTTGCCCCAAGGCGCTTTATATTGTAAGGCAAAGCCATACAATAATTACGGAAAAACCCCAACGGTCAAAACGACCCCCTGTGAGCAAGCACTTGGCGACAGTGGGAAGGAAAAACTCCCTTTTAACAGGAAGAAATCTCCAGCAGAACCAGGCTCAGGGAGGGGCAGTCTTCTGCTGGGACTGGTTGGGGCTGAGGGAGAGAACCAGGAAAAAGACATGCTGTGGAGGGGAGCAGAGATCAATCACTAATGATTAAATGCAGAGTGGTGCATACAGAGCAAAAAGAGAAAGAAACACTCAGTGCATCATGGGAACCCCCCAGCAGTCTAAGTCTATAGCAGCATAACTAAGGGATGGTTCAGGGTCACCTGATCCAGCCCTAACTATAAGCTTTAGCAAAAAGGAAAGTTTTAAGCCTAATCTTAAAAGTAGAGAGGGTGTCTGTCTCCCTGATCCGAATTGGGAGCTGGTTCCACAGGAGAGGAGCCTGAAAGCTGAAGGCTCTGCCTCCCATTCTACTCTTACAAACCCTAGGAACTACAAGTAAGCCTGCAGTCTGACAGCGAAGCGCTCTATTGGGGTGATATGGTACTATGAGTTCCCTAAGATAAGATGGGACCTGATTATTCAAGAGATATTGCGCAAATGCAAAAAAGCAGTCCTACATATTTGTTTAATATGCACATTGAATGCCCCTCCCTGAGCCTGGTTCTGCTGGAGGTTTCTTCCTGTTAAAAGGGAGTTTTTCCTTCCCACTGTAGCCAAGTGCTTGCTCACAGGGGGTCGTTTTGACCGTTGGGGTTTTACATAATTATTGTATGGCCTTGCCTTACAATATAAAGCGCCTTGGGGCAACTGTTTGTTGTGATTTGGCGCTATATAAAAAAAATTGATTGATTGAATGACATATCCTGATCAAGTGCTTGTTAACGTGGGCAAGCACCCGCTCCCTCTCCACCCCTCCAGTTAACAACTGTAAAATACATTTTTGACACTAGTGAACTGATTGAGAATCTTCCAACATCTGCATCACTATACAACAAAAATGCCACTTGTGGCAGCATAAAGACACTGCCTCCAAGCTTGTGTTGGTCGTTGTTTTCCACACTACAGATGTAGTTTATTCATGTATTTATTTCATCAGACCTGTAGTGTATACACCACATGCAGTTTGTTTATGTCCATCATTTAACTCCCATTTAGGTACGGTGCATCCGGGAAAGTATTCACAACGTTTTTATCACATTTTGTTATTTTACAGCCTTATTCCAAAGTGGAGTAAATAGTTCTTTTTTTTTTTTTTGCTCAAAATGCAACTCACAACACCCCAATTGACAACAAGAAACAGTGTTTTTGAAATTTTTGCAAATTTTAAAAATATTTTAAAAACCCAAGAAATCACATGTACATAAGTATTTACTCCCTTTGCTCAACACTTTGATGCACCTTTGGCAGCCATTAATAAACAAACGCAAATAATTTTATTACTTCCTTGGCAGATGTAATAATAATAGAGTGTATATTATAACAACAGTTTAGAGTTTGTTAGAAGAGTTCCTCTTCTAAAAATTGTTGAGGTCTAAGGTTCTAAAAACATTCTGGACTCACACACCATTTCAACTGATTAATGAAGCTTTGCTTAATTTATTACCACCCTTGGAAAAATGTCAGCTACCTATTTTATAAACACTAACCAATCTAGAGCCCGTGGATTGCCTCATGCAACACACTAGTTATTAATCTCACAATTGTGCTGCAGCAATAATAGCAATGTTTTTATACCTAACATCACAAACCTAATAACACTTTAAGTTTTTTTTTTTGTTTGTTTTTTTAATTTCATGAGGACATTTTTGTTTTCACATTTAATTCATTCATTCATTCATTCATTCATTTTCTGCTGCTTGTCTGGGTCATGGTACCAGTAGACCAAACAGCTCAAACCCAGTCTTCCCTGTCCTTGGCCAAGTCCTCTAACTCTTCCTGGGGGATTCCAAAGTGTTCCCAAGTCATTTGGGAAATATAATCCCTCCAGCATGTCCAGAGTCTTCCGCAGGGACTCATCCCAGGTGGACGTGTCTGGAAGACCTCACCAGGCAAGACGAGTAGGGGGCATCCTCACCAGATGCTCAAACTTGGCTCCTCTCGCTGCGAGTGAAGCAGCTGCTCCACTCTGAGTCCCTCCCAGATATTTAAACTTCTCACCCTTTCCCAGAGTGTAAGCTCAGATACCTCACAGAGGCATCTCATTTTCGCTGCTTGTATTTGTGACGTTGTTGTTTTGGTCATTACCCAAAGATCATGACCATAGGTAAGGATATGTAAATTCAGTTTCTCCTTCTGGCTTGGCTTTTTTTTCACCACAGTGTCTGGTACAGGGTCTGCAGAACATCAGATGCAGCCCCAACTCTTCCACTTGGTGCAGTAACTCACCCCTGACGCAGATGGGATAGCCCCCCCCCCAGTCCCTGACATCATGATAGTCTTTATTGTATGTTGATAAATACCTGTAAAGATTGTGCTATTAAAGATTTTTATCTGACAGATTCTGTGATTAGGGTTTTACATTTATCCACTTGACAAACTCTTTTATCCAAAAGAGTTTGGATCTCATTTAATCTGAAGCCAGGAGCTGATGGGCAAAGTGCAGCCCTCTGTACCTGCACTACTTTAGCCTTCCAGTGTCCTGCTGAAGGGAATTTTGACACACAGAAGAGATAATGGGGATATGTAAATCTGTGACCCTTGGTTTATCAGACAGCCTGTGGCTACACATCCACTAAAATCTGCAAGAAGTGACTGTTCAATTTAAATAGGAAGAATGATGATAATAAAGACAGGGTTTTTTGTGTGCATTTCCCATTTCTCCACAATTCATCTTTGTTAAAAATGTGTCAAACCATCAATCCTCTGTCAAAAATCAAACTGGACTGAAACCATGATATGCCTTCTTATGTAATATCTTTACCGTTGTTTCTATAAAATGATCGATGCCTGTTGCAAGAAATGTGAAGGGTAGAGTTTAAAGTGGTATCTGTGGTCATTCTGCTGTTTGTTTAAATAATGCTAAAGTTGCTGATAATGTCATCAGTAATTGTCAATGCCTCATGTCCCTCCACTTTGTCTTTCAGTCCACTGTGTGACTCTGTTCCTCAACGTGTTGGCATGTTTGGCTTACTTCACCACTAGTGCAAACAATGGTGTGGATTTTGGTCTCTCCATCCTCTGGTTCATCCTATTCGCTCCCTGCTCCTTCATCTGCTGGTACCGACCCGTCTACAGGGCATTCAGGTGAGTCTCCTTTCATCAAAGTTGTCTTGATGTTGACAATCCCTGTGTTATCTGTACAGGTGTCCAGGGGCCTCATGTGCACTCCATCCGTCCGTCCGTCTCCACGCTAACGTCCAGCTGTACAGAAGTGAAATGACCGGGGAAATGTGCGGTGCACCATGCAAAAATCACGGCTAATGTACACACATTTCTACAATTATTGTTCACGAAATGTCATTTAACAATGGCTGCGTTAGTGTTTTTAGAGGACCTTGTAAATGGTGCAGTCTGAGGTGAGAGTGTATTCGGGGAATGCGTGGATTTACTTGCAAATGACCATAATTGGCCATCATAAGCCAGTTCCGATAACCAAGGCTGCTGCTACTGGAGTAGTTGCGGCCGGCCCAGAGCACAATATGGCCAGGAGCCAGGTGTTGTCTGTGCTGACCATGCTGGGCTTCCTGAGAACAGGGTCATTCCAGCGGGAGCTGGCCGAACGGTTATGAGTGTGCCAATCAATCATGAGCTGAGCCATGACAGCTGTGTGGAACACAGTCATCCAAATGTCATTCAGGTACATCACATTCCAACATTAAAGCACAATTTGCAGTGAGAGCCGGGTTCCCTAATATAATTGGAGCTATTGACTCCACACATATTGCTATGAAGGCGCCATCACATGATGAATTTGTTTTTGTTTATAGGGAACATTTTCATTCCATCACTGTTCACATCATATGTGATGCACAAATGCATTAGGTTGGGTTGGGAACAGACTCGATACAGAGGGCTTAGACTCGCTCCAGAAAGAGTCGAGAAGGTGCAGACTTTATTTGCAACCATCCACTCCACCAGGTGATTTCACTGATTAGCTGATTACAGCTTCTCAGAGTGATGTTAATCAGTGAAATCACCTGGTGGAGTGGATGGTTGCAAAGAAAGCCTGCACCCTCTCGGCCCTTTCTGGAACGAGTTTGAGACTTCTTAGCTAGAGGCTGGCATGGTGCACAATGGATGGCTGCGTGGGTAGATTTTCGTGTAGTTGTTCCAAACGAAAACCATTGCAGGCACATTTGGGCATGTGCGGATTCAAATATGTGTTTAGTTATTATTAATATGTTTTCTTTTTCTTGATGGTGAAACTAGAGCTGCAGCACCTCTTAACAGGCTCCTGATTGTCTCCCTGTGTTCAGTAGTTGTCAATAAATGTGTGTAAAGTTATGAATGGAACAGCGTTTATGGCCTCACATGCACAGCCATTTTATTCCACTTAAAAGGGTACCAAATAAGCTATCCCCGTGTGACTCCACGTCATTTCCAGTCATCTGTAGCTCACACCTGGTATAATTTCTTCTGTGTTCATGTTGACCGATCTCATGGAGGGGAAATTGCCAGCTCCAATGGTCTATTTACATGAATTTGCATATTTAAATAGGGGTGTGGAAAGGGAGGAGCATGGTATGTCTACACATGCACTCAGTTCCATGTTCAGTGGGATGTACAAACGGAATGTGCTTGAATCCATGCATATGCACACTTTGGTACATCTGAATGTTTTTGTGCTTACGCCAGATTCTGGTTTTTGCCGTGTGCTATGTTTCAGTAGGAAATTCACGCAAGTCTTTGTACATGAGGCCCCAGGTCATGCAGATAATAAATTTTCAGTTTGCATTTTCGCCACTAATGCCCACAAACTGGGCTGTCACAATAATAAGTTCCTTAAAAATGTTAACACTGTCGTACATCAGTACACCTTGCTTAAACTGCAGATAACTACAGGTAAGAGAATAATATTTGTTGTTTTTCATTTGAGGAAAAGCAGAGCATTGTGTTGTATGCCCAGTATGTAGCTAAGGGGAGAGTCTCTGTTCTAAAACAAAATCAACCTGTACAACAAAAGAGATCATTATAACTCCAACAATGGTACACATACAGTGCTGCCAAATGGTTTCTGTTCCCTTCAGGTTTTACAAGTTCGAATTTTGTAATGACATCAAATATAACCAATAATAGCAATAATAATAATGACAATGATGTTAGTTTATTTTCTTAATGTTAAAATTTCTTGAAATTATGCCTTTTAAACTCGCAGTGAAAACTAATCTCTACAACGTGACATCAATAAAATAAAAAAATATAAAAGTCAAAACAATGGTGTGCATAAGCGTTCACACAAAGTACAACACACCTAAATCATCAGTCTTACAGCCAGTTTTCTTAAGACATGTAAAGGGATTGGTACACAATACATTTTCAAGTCCGTAAATATGTCTGGGACTTCATTTTCATCAAATTTTTTTTTTTTTAAGAAGTACAGACTTTATGGTAAATCTGTCTGGAGGAGGTCATTCTCAACAATCGAGTGACCATGCAGGAAGGAGACTTGTGAGGAAAACCACCAAGACACGTGGCCTGGGATTGGTTGGGGGTGTTGTTGTGCTGCAGGGCTGTCCATGTCCACCTCTGGGTAGTAGGTCACCTCGCATGTGTCTGCAGTCAGTGCATGCTCGGTGCCAGCAGCTGGATGGACCCCCTGCACGCACACATACACACATATACATTGGCTCCTAATTGGGGATCTTGACCCTCGTGTGCACCTGAGTAGACCATCCCAGGTCGGCCAGTGGCACATTCCTGTTGGTTCTTGAGCCTTGTTTGTGTTGTGGTGGGGGGTTGTGTCCTATATAGTTGCAGGGCTGCCTTGCGACCACCTGCAGAATAATTGGATGTTTCCTCTCGAGCTACTGCTGTGTCGTCCCTGTGGTCACTTCTCACCTCCTGGTAGATCATATCCACGTGTATGTCTCTCCCCACTTGGATGGAGCTACTCTGTCTTTTGCTGCCTTGACTGTGGGGCCACAGCTGCTGTTTTGGAGCTACAGTAGTGTTCAGAATAATAGTAGTGCTATGTGACTAAAAAGATTAATCCAGGTTTTGAGTATATTTCTTATTGTTACATGGAAAACAAGGTACCAGTAGATTCTCACAAATCCAACAAGACCAAGCATTCATGATATACACACTCTTAAGGCTATGAAATTGGGCTATTAGTAAAAAAAAAAAAAGTAGAAAAGGGGGTGTTCACAATAATAGTAGTGTGGCATTCAGTCAGTGAGTTCGTCAGTTTTGTGGAACAAACAGGTGTGAATCAGGTGTCCCCTATTTAAGGATGAAGCCAGCACCTGTTGAACATGCTTTTCTCTTTGAAAGCCTGAGGAAAATAGGATGTTCAAGACATTGTTCAGAAGAATAGTGTAGTTTGATTAAAAAGTTGATTGGAGAGGGGAAAACTTATATGCAGGTGCAATAAATTTAATAGGTGTAATAAATAAATCCCCGGGCGCCGTAAAGGCGACCTCTGCTCCTAACTGGCAATTAGGATGGGTTAAATGCAGTAAACACATTTCATTGTGCAGGGAACATGTTCCTACACTCAACAAAAATATAAATGCAACACTTTTGGTTTTGCTCCCATTTTGTATGAGATGAACTCAAAGATCTAAAACTTTTTCCACATACACAATATCACCATTTCCCTCAAATATTGTTCACAAACCAGTCTAAATCTGTGATAGTGAGCACTTCTCCTTTGCTGAGATAATCCATCCCACCTCACAGGTGTGCCATATCAAGATGCTGATTAGACACCATGATTAGTGCACAGGTGTGCCTTAGACTGTCCACAATAAAAGGCCACTCTGAAAGGTGCAGTTTTGTTTTATTGGGGGGGGGGGATACCAGTCAGTATCTGGTGTGACCACCATTTGCCTCATGCAGTGCAACACATCTCCTTCGCATAGAGTTGATCAGGTTGTCAATTGTGGCCTGTGGAATGTTGGTCCACTCCTCTTCAATGGCTGTGCGAAGTTGCTGGTTATTGGCAGGAACTGGTACACGCTGTCGTATACGCCGGTCCAGAGCATCCCGAACATGCTCAATGGGTGACATGTCCGGTGAGTATGCCGGCCATGCAAGAACTGGGACATTTTTAGCTTCCAAGAATTGTGTACAGATTCTTGCAACATGGGGCCGTGCATTATCCTGCTGCAACATGAGGTGATGTTCTTGGATGTATGGCACAACAATGGGCCTCAGGATCTCGTCACGGTATCTCTGTGCATTCAAAATGCCATCAATAAAATGCACCTGTGTTCTTCGTCCATAACAGACGCCTACCCATACCATAACCCCACCGCCACCATGGGCCACTCGATCCACAACATTGACATCAGAAAACCGCTCACCCACACGACGCCACACACGCTGTCTGCCATCTGCCCTGAACAGTGTGAACCGGGATTCATCCGTGAAGAGAACACCTCTCCAACATGCCAAACCCCAGCCCACTCAAGTCGGTTACGACGACGAACTGGAGTCAGGTCGAGACCCCGATTTCTGACAGTTTGTGCAGAAATTCTTTGGTTATGCAAACCGATTGTTTCAGCAGCTGTCCGAGTGGCTGGTCTCAGACGATCTTGGAGGTGAACATGCTGGATGTGGAGGTCCTGGGCTGGTATGATTACACGTGGTCTGCGGTTGTGAGGCTGGTTGGATGTACTGCTAAATTCTCTGAAACGCCTTTGGAGATGTCTTATGGTAGAGAAATGAACATTCAATACACGAGCAACAGCTCTGGTTGACATTCCTGCTGTCAGCATGCCAATTGCACGCTCCCTCAAATCTTGCAACATCTGTGGCATTGTGCTGTGTGATAAAACTGCACCTTTCAGAGTGGCCTTTTATTGTGGGCAGTCTAAGGCACACCTGTGCACTAATCATGGTGTCTAATCAGCATCTTGATATGGCACACCTGTGAGGTGGGATGGATTATCTCAGCAAAGGAAAAGTGCTCACTATCACAGATTTAGACTGGTTTGTGAACAATATTTGAGGGAAATGGTGATATTGTGTATGTGGAAAAAGTTTTAGATCTTTGAGTTCATCTCATACAAAATGGGAGCAAAACCAAAAGTGTTGTGTTTATATTTTTGTTGAGTGTATGTGCATATGACAATAAACTCCTTTGAATCCTTGAAATTATAGGCTGTTCACCTACAATGATCTCCAATGCTTTAAAATGGAAAAAAAAACAGAGGTATGGAAGAAAATGGAAAACAACCATCAAAATGGATAGAAGAATAACCAGGATGGCAAAGGCTCACCCATTGATGAGCTCCAGGATGATCAAAGACAGTCTGGAGTTACCTGTAAGTGCTGTGACAGTTAGAAGACGCCTGTGTGAAGCTAATTTATTTGCAAGAATCCCCCGCAAAGTCCCTCTGTTAAATAAAAGACGTGCAGAAGAGGTTACAATTTGCCAAAGAACACATCAACTGGTCTAAAGAGAAATGGAGGAATATTTTGTGGACTAATTCTTTTTGGGTCCAAGGGCCGCAGACAGTTTGTGAGACCACCCCCAAACTCTGAATTCAAGCCACAGTTCACAGTGAAGACAGTGAAGCATGGTGGTGCAAACATCATGATATGGGCATGTTTCTCCTACTATGGTGTTGGACCTATATATCGCATACCAGGTATCATGGATCAGTTTGGATATGTCAGAATACTTGAAGAGGTCATGTTGCCTTATGCTGAAGAGGACATGCCCTTGAAATGGGTGTTTCAACAAGACAATGACCCCAAGCACATTAGTAAACGAGCAAAATCTTGGTTCCAAACCAACAAAATGAATGCCTCCCAGATGTGAAGAAATCATGAAAAACTGGTTATACAACTAAATACTAGTTTAGTGATTCACAGGATTGCTAAAAATTCAGTTTGAACATAATAGTTTTGAGTTTGTAGCGTCAACAGCAGATGCTACTATTATTGTGAACACCCCCCCTTTCTACTTTTTTTTTTGCTAATAGCCCAATTTCATAGCCTTAAGAGTGTGCATATCATGAATGCTTGATCTTGTTGGATTTGTGAGAATCTACTAATTCTTCTGGTACCTTGTTTTCCATGTAACAATAAGAAATATACTCAAACCTAGATTAATCTTTTTAGTCACATAGCACTACTATTATTCTGAACACTACTGTATGTGGTACAGATGCAATGCCACGCACTCATTCATGACTCACAATATTGCATACCAATCATACATACTGTGTATGTAGTTATAGGTTTTCCGCACACATACACTCAGGTGTGTTCATGTATCTCACGTTTCTCAATATACTCTATAACTGTAACATACTGCATATTCTTATTTTTTCTGCAGGCATTATTTACACCCAGTCAAGTATGATCATCTTCCTTTTTGTTCTGTTTTGTTTTTTGTTAATAATTTCTTTTTATTTCCACATTGTCCATGTTGTTGATTCAGACACAGTTTTTGTCATAATTTCTCATTGTTCATGTTTCTCTAACAGTTGTTTGTGTTATCTCTGAGTCTGCAGTGATATTAAAATTGTAGGTACCAGTATATTGTTAATAGTGTGAGCCAATTGTGATGCATACCAGTGTCATATAGACTGGAGAGGAGGGGTGTCCACGAACCATAGTCAGCTTTTAGACAGCTTCAGGAACATTTTGTTCATGTTAGTTTTGCTATTTAACTGGCTTAATAATTAATTAAATTAACAACAAATAATTAAATTAAAATATTAAGTCAGTAGCGTGTTGCCTGTGGGGATCCATGAGCTCTAGATTGGGTAGTGTTTATGAAAAGGTAGCTGACATTTTTCAAGGGTGGTAATAAATTATGCAATGTTTCTATAATGAGTTGGAATGGTGTGTGAGTCCAGAATGTTTTTAGAACCTCAGACCTCAACAGTTTTTAGAAGAACTCAACCTTTTAATTTCCTGTTGATTATGTAATTTTTTAAAAATCTTAATTTACTGTCTTAATGTATTTCTAATTTGTTTAGATTCTTGTTATCATATACACACTATTAACTTCATTATTATTATTAGTTTGTTTTATTATTACTTTTGTTTTGTCATTTGATTTTTAAATGGACCACAATGAAAATAAGTGTTTTCACTTTCTTGTATCATCCATGTATTTTTAATGTATTTCCAATTATATTATGAATTTACATTGAATTTAGTAAAGAAAATCACACACGCACACTTTTACTATATAGATGATATATGGCCCCTGTTGGAATGGGGGAGAGTCCAGAATGTAATTATCAACATCCATGTTAGCTAATATCTGTAGTTTCTTAAAAAAAATATTAGTCCTATCAACGTTCTGTTTTGGTGGCGTTCATCTTTGGCCCAAAATACATAAACCTAAAATGTCAGCTCACCACAGTGATCGAAGTTGCATGCATGCATGCATACGCACAGAGCTTCTTGCCTTTTTTGCATACTGCCACAAGCAGGTGTTTTAATCTTGCACACCCACAAACAGAGGTGGTGGCAGAAGAGATCAAATGCAGTACAGTTCTCACTCATGGTAATGGAAACATGATACTTTACTCACTCATGGTAAGGGTAACATGACACTTAACTAAACTGACTAAACTAATTGAACTACAAAAACACAATAAATTGATAATACTAACAACACTGTTAAACTAACATGAACCACAATAACATTTAAAACCTCAAAAACCTGAACTCTCATGGTGCATTGCAGCACAATGTCCATTGTTCATTATTGTTAGGTAATATTGCTAATTTATCTAAAAATATTAGTCTTATCAACTTTCCGTTTTCGCGGCATTCTTCATTGACCCAAAATACATAAGCATACAAACGGCAAATGTCAGTTCCTCTGTGATTGAAGCCATACACACGCAGAGGCTACTTGGCTATGACAGTGGTTTGCAAAAGTATTCAGCACCTTGATATTTCACGTATTTTAATTTGTTTATGGCATTTCAAATACAAAAAGTCAATCCAGGCGTCTCAATATAAAAATTTCTAAAATGATCTTTCTTAGACTCAAATTTGAAAGTAAATCTCTACAACTTGATATAAATTAATAGAAAATATCAAAGCCAAGGTGATGGGTTGCATAAGTAATCAGCCCCTTTGGTATAATACCTGTAAATAATCAGTTTAATTGCCAGTTTTTTCAGACAAGTCAGGGGATGGATACATGAACATTTCCAAGTCACTGAATATGTCTTGAACTTTATTTACATCAGTTATGAAGAAATACAAACAGTATGGCACTGTATGGTAAATCTGTGTAGAGTAGACAGTTCTCAAAAACTGAGTGACTGTGCAAGAAGGAGAAGTTTAAGGAAAGACACCCAGACAACCCAGAAGAAGTTATAGGCTTCTGAGGCTGTGATTGGAGAAATTGTGCACAGTGCATGTTTTGCATTTTGTATCCCCAGTTATACAGCTTCATGATGAAGTGGTACAGAGGAGGATTTTCTTTCACCAAAATATTAAATGTACCTTCTTGCATCTCAGATGTACCTTCTGGCAAATTGTAGCTGACGTTTCAGTTCTTCTTTTCAGTAAAACCCTCCTCTATACCACTCACACCACACAGAGGCCACTTGGCTGTTATAGATATATATTTATTTTTTCTGTTTTTTTTTTTGTTGTTGTTTTTTTTTCTGTTTTTAGGACCGACAGCTCCTTTAGTTTCTTCTTCTTCTTCTTTGTGTTTTGCTGCCAAGTGGTGATCTTCATAATCCAGGCTGTAGGAATCCCCGGGTGGGGAAACAGGTGAGTATCGTTATAATTTTAAAGATTTGCTTGTAAAATTGAATTTTACAAACACGAAAGTTTTGGGAAGAACTTAACAGATTTGGGTTTGTGATCAGAAAATTAATGTGAGAAGACAGGTTAGAATTTTAGCTTTTACGATACAAATTACGAATGTTTGAGTGCAGTTGTGAATATATTTGCATGAATTTAAAGACTTTGTTCAACAAAGCACCAGCTGAGTTGACCTCACTCACACCGTGTGACACATAATGAATGTCACGTGAAATGGCAATCCAACAATCAGATGACAAAGATTTGTTTAGGTTTCTTATTATTCCTGTTATATTAGTAAAACAACAATCCCTCATGGCTCAGACCATCCTACTTTGAAACAAAGAAAAGTACTGGGTGATGTGACTGACAGGTAGCCTGTGTGAGTCTTGTGTGTCCTGTCAGTGACATCACCAGTGACCTCCACAGGACAGGATGACAGTTTCAGCATTCAAAGAAGACCTTGTGAGCAGAATTATGTTGGCTTTATCGCAGTGTGCAAATCACTCATCTGCAGTAAGAATATACAAGGAAGTCCAGAGATGAGCCACAGCAGTTCTAGAACAATGTTTTATGGGCTGGTGAGGAAGAAAGGATCTGATGGAGCTCTTGGTGGTAGCAGCAGCAGAAATGAGCAGTCTGTGGGAACATTTTTACTGTCAGTTAACCGAGAAATGCATCCAAAATAATCTGATGGAACTGAGTCATGTAGCAAGGTAATGATACAAAGCACAGCCTGAACTATAAAAGGACTTCATCTGGAGGAAGGTGGAATTAGATTTATTGATGGTGGGACAGGCAGAAAGGGCTTTTTCGTCACTTATGGCCCTTCTTTATAAAATACTTCAACACTGTGCAGTCTGACTTTAGTGATTGTGTCCTTTCCTTCTTTTCTTTTCTTTTTTTTTTTGCTGACTTTCTGCATTCTATCGTCTTTTCTGACAGACTGTCCGTCCTTCAGCCTCTCATCTGCTCTCTGCTGGTTAAGCTGTAAGTTTCTGCTGCTCGCTGGCGTTCTGTCTTCTACAAGCATTCACTCTCTTCCTGCTTTGTCCTCTGGCGCACACACACACACACACACACACACACGTCCTTACGCGGACCTATTTTTCATGTGGCTATAACTGCTTAAAAACAAGAAAAACCATCTCTGTGTATCATGTGCGTAGTGAGCAGTTTAAATGTGCATGCATCATTTGTTTCAGGTGATAAGTTTTTTTTATGAGGTCTGCTACAATTTATAAGAATCAGGTTTATTTAATCATTTTTATCAGTCATTTTATTATTCAGTGTTCAACAACTTTCTTTCTGTTATGTACTGGGTGGTACCCCTTCAAAGAAATCTAATTTTTTTTGAAAATGATATTTTCAAAAAAATATCATTTTCTTAATCTCATTACTAAGTCATTACTTTTTTAATAACAGTGATCAAATTAAAGTGTTGGTGACCTCCAACACTCACTGGATCGGTTCACAGCCGAGTGTGAAGCGGCTGGGATGAGGATCAGCACCTCTAAATCTGAGGCCATGGTTCTCAGCAGGAAACCGATGGATTGCCTACTCCGGGTAGGGAATATGGCCTTGCCCCAAGTGAAGGAGTTCAAGTACCTCGGGGTCTTGTTCACGAGTGAGGCAACAATAAGGCATGAGATTGGCCAGAGAATCGGCGCAGCAGGGGCGGTATTGCATTCGCTCTACCGTACTGCTGTGACGAAAAGGGAACTGAGCCAAAAGGTGAAGCTCTCAATTTACTGGTCAATCTTCATTCCTACTCTCACCTATGGTCATGAGAGTTGGGTTATGACCGAAAGAATTGGATCGCGGGTACAAGCGCCAAAATGGGTTTCCTCAGGAGGGTGGCTGGTGTCTCCCTTAGAGATAGGGTGAGAAGTTCGGTCATCTGTGGGGAGCTCGGAGTAGAGTCGCTGCTCCTTCGCATTGAAAGGAGCCAGCTGAGGTGGTTCGGACATCTGGTAAGGATGCCTCCTGAGCGCCTTCCTAGGGAGGTGTTCTAGGCATGTCCATCTGGGAAGAGACCCCGGGGAAGACCCAGGACTGGTGGAAATATTATATCTTCACACTGGCCTGGGAACGCTTCGGGATCTTCCAGTTAGAGGTGGTCAATGTGGCCCGGGAAAGGGAAGTCTGAGGTTCCCTGCTGGAGCTGTTACCCCCGCGACCTGAACCCGGAAAAGCGGTTGAAGATGAATGAATGATCAAATTAAATTTTCTCTTGAAAATGAAAGAAAAACTTACAAATGTGTCCCCCCTCCAAAATTCTTGGGTGCTGAAAACTTTTGCCCAGTACTCTATATTCACTTTTTTCAAATTTAGTTAATTTGTGTATTTATATCCAAAATAAATAACTTATTTAAGTTCTATTTTGAGTATTTCTCATTGAAGTACTTTTGGAGACTTTCAAGACTCTGTCTTCCACCTGCTGCAGCTGTAATTTTTGCACCCAAATGCACTGAATCACAAACCCTTTGCGTTCATGTCCGCACGCTTTCCTGTTCATATCATCCACAACAAGAAAGACCTGCACCTTATACGGCCAAAGACCAAGTCTGTAGTCTGTTATTGGTTATTTCAACAAAAGCGAGTTTTGGTAACCACTGTGCGCCCTGTCCGACTGGTATGTGACAGTTTACAATAATACTAAAGGTGCCTTGACACTTGCACAACTTTGATTACCGCACTGGCACACAATCTTGCATGGCACTGAGTAAATTTAATTTAATTTAATTAGCTTATAATGCGCCAAATCACAGCAAAAGCCGTCTCAAGCCGTCTCTTACATTAAACAAGTCAACATAAAATTGAATAAATAATTAAAAATGAATAAAAAATTTCAAATACATAAATAAAAACAGAAGTAAAAGAATAAAACAAATAAAAATAAAAACTATCCATAAGAAAGAGAATAAAAATAGGTTTTGAGTCTTGACTTAAAAATGTCCACAGACTCAGACTGCCTCACGGTCGCAGGAAGACTGTTCCACAGGGTGGGTGCACGATACGAAAAGGCTCTTTGACCTGCTGACTTCTTCTTCACCCTGGGAACACAGAGAAGTCCCGCATCCTGCGACCGCAAAGCCCAAAACCCGCAAAGTTTAAGGAGAGTTGTTGTAAACTGCACATGATCTGTGCAAAGAAAGAAGAATGGTCCAGAATACCTTCAACCAGAATCCAGACTATATAGGAAGCATTTAGA